>NC_081410.1:364436849-364736849 GCF_030272615.1 Cryptomeria japonica | reverse complement strand
TTTGTATTGCAACATACCCTGTATATGTTAGTACCTTGTTTCAAAGAATTTTCTATCAAAATTAGTTTCTTCTCAATCTTTTTCTTCTCTCTCTCAATGATCCGGTCAAAAGCGGCTCTCTTAGAAAAGTGAATTTTTCAAGTGCTTGCATGTGAAAATTTTTAGAGACGTGCTCTGTTATTACCTTAAGCTTGCTAGAAGGGCTCACTTCATTCTCAATCTTACATTCTGGGACCAATCTGTGCAAAATAGTTATGGATTGATCTATAATCCCTTTATTTGTGGTTCCTTCCTTCATCAGTTTCTAAGCAACCATCATCATCAGTTCCATGGGGCTCATCTCTGTGATGTTTTTCTTCTCAACTAGAGAAGTGTCAATTGTCAATAATGATGTGCCAGCAACTGGTTCCCTGTTGGATTCCCCTATTTTCTCTAGTGATTTAGATTTTATTTCCTCCTCACTTGCACTGGTGGCTTCGCCACTTGGTGCAGTTTGTGTAACTACCAGTTCCTTTCTAGGAACATTATCCTCAACCTGTACATTAATATCCAAAGGACAAGTGTCCTCAATGTTAGTATCCTGTACAATGTTCTCAACATTAATCAATGTTTCAGTATGTGTCTGTATATTTGTGTTTACCAATGGCTCAATTTCCACTATCTTGATATTCTTCAAAACTGAGGGTGGAGTACCCATGATTCCTTTACCTTTCTCTTCAACTGGTGTATCTACAGTATCAGTCTTTATCTCTGGTGAAGTGAAGAATCCTTTATGCTCTCCCAAAAATTTTATCCAAGCCTTCTATGTTCCATTTATTATCTCATTCATCATTCCTAACATCAAGCTAGTTATTCTATGTTTTCTATTGAATACCTTCCTGTCTGTAGCCTCAATTATCTTTTCCATCTCATCTGGAGTTATAGCAACACATATAGCTAAAATTTCTTGCATCTTAATGTGTTTTTCTTCTTGCATTACAGATAACCTTCTAGCATCTAACATGTTGTATAGCTCTATTGGTATTTGATTTTTTATTTCAATTAAAGCTTTCTTATAGATATCTAAATATAAAAGAATTGCTTCCTCTACCTCTCTGAGTTCATCATCTTCAAATTTATCATAATAAGACTTAACATTTTTCAACATCCCATCCTTAGTAATTTCATCAACAATTTCAGCACAAGTCTTAGGCGGAATAATTGTTACATTAACAGATACTAGTGCCAAATCAATGTCACTCTTCTTCCTCCTTCTAGCAGTACTAGATGTAGTTGATGGTGTAGCCTTGGGTGCCTACTTCTATGCTGGTAATTTGATGGTGACCTTCCTAACCAATTATTTCTTTTCTTCCACTTTAGGTTCTTCCGGTTTCTTCCTCACAACCCTTTTGAATTCTAATGGTGTGTCATCTTCAGGCTCAGAATCTACAGTCACAAGTTCAATATAAACTATTGGATCCTTCCTCCTTCTCCCTTTCTCTAGGATAACATCAATAAAAGCCTTAATTTCCTTGGAAACTTCTTGTACAAACTTGCTTGCCTTACCTTCTTATTTTTCCCTCTTCTTTCGATTGAACTCAGTTTCAACCTCAAGATTCTTTTATTGTGCTGTTCCACAAGGTTTTTCTGCTTCATCTATATCTGCATCAAGTAGAATTTTTGCATATGCATCAAGAATTAATGCATCCACCTCATAGCCTATTTCAGCTATCCAAATCTTTTGGGGCTTGACTGTCTCCATGAGGGTCTCATCTTTCTTGACCATGAAACATATGTCTCTAGAGTATTTCTCTACTATACTCTCAGGTACTCTTATTCTAGACCTCATGAATTTCTGAAAAGCCTTGAAGTAACCCCATACCTTATCATCTCTAAGACTTTTCAATGTGGCAATTGATTGTTTTAGCTATCTTCCTATTGGGATGTCAAAAGTCCGTTGCTTCCTTCCAGAACTGGGAGTATCATTCAAAAACTATAACATTAAGTAGACCAACATATTTCCATACCAGAAAGTGCCCTTCTTCTCACCTTTAATCTTCCCTAAATTGATCAATAACTCCTCAAGCATCCAGTCACAAAGATTTAACTCGATATTTTCTCTCATCATCCTATATGCGGCCAAAATACATGAACTGGAAACTGAATTTAGTCGGTTATACTGAGTTACCTTGTAGCCTATGATCATGCTTCCAAATTTGATGTTGGTGTCAGAGATGGTGCTCAACTTCATTGATCTCTTGTTTGATGTGGGGCCAGTGATATTCCTTACGAAGTCATTTCATACTTTCTTATCCAGATGTGGCCCTGTCGATGACAAGCTAGTAATTTACTGGATGGCTTCCTTAGTGATTTTGTAGGGTCGGTCCTACCATATGAATTCCCCATGTACTCTACTTAGTACATATCTGACTATCTCGTCCTCAAACTCCAAAATATCCTGAATATCAGTGAACCCTAGATCTTTGATGTGTTTATATGCTAGTTTGACTTTACCAAATTCTCCCATGAGTTCATTCATATACATCCCCTTGATCTCTAAAGTGCCTAAGTCCTCTATATGACAATGAATATAGGCCCTAACATCTTCCACATATACCACACCCTCTGGAATGTGATAAAATGCTCCAACTGAATCTTCCTTGGTAGCCATATGTGGATACCATTTGACAAATGGTCTGGGGAGGTCCTTAACCTCTACTAGAGTTAGATTTGCAATGAAAATAGGAGCAAAAGATGATCCTAATTCCATGATTCAAGACAAATAATTTTAGATCGCTTCCGATGAAAACCTCCAACAAATCCTTCCAGATGCTAGTGTGATCGTTCAAGAAGAAATATGATTGGCTCTTAATAGCTTCTGATTTCACTAAGTCACTCTAAATCGCTCTAAAATTGCTCTAAATGCTAGGTGAATAACAATAAAGTGTAATTGACCTTTTATCCATCGAGAAAACCCTAATTTTTGATTGACATAAATGACTATCGGGTAAAGATACCACATCTCACTCTGAACATATGAATGCCGGATAATCCTCTCCAATATCTGGAACATCTTCCAGAATCTCCTCTAGGGGCATATGCATCATCTTCCATGAAATTTGCCTACCCCTAAGGCATCTACCTTAGTTACCAGATTAGTTACCGGATGAGCTTGCTGCTGGTGTAGGAGAAGCCTCTTTTGTTAGATAGGTAACTAGGATATTCCTATTTGATGATTTCTCTTCAGTCTTCCTCATGCATCTCTGAGTATGATCTCGTCGGATTTCACTAACCTTCTCTTTTCCTTTATCATTTGATCCTCCATTGCCAATCGATGGATTTTTGCTTCTATAGAACTTAGCAATATGTCCAAATTCATTGCATGCATAACATGTAACATTGTTCTTTTGAATTGCCTTGCTAAAACCAATGAAATTTCTTGACTTGTACTGACTAGCCATATGTCCAAATTTTCCACAAGCATAGAATTTTGCATTCATTCTGTAGTCTTCTATCTTATGACCAATTTTATTGCATTTAGAACATTTACCAAGAGCAGAATCAGGGTTATGATTTGCTCTGTTTCTACATTTCCTAGCCATGTGACCAAATCTATTGCAAACAAAACATCTACCATTGAATTTATAATAATTGAATTATCTTACTGGTGCCTTATGGTTTTGATCTTCATTAGCAGTACAAAACTCTGTCCTTGCTGAAATCCAAGTCCACTAGAATCTCCAATCTGCCTCTATCTCTTTAGTAACTCATCAAGTTGTGTTGAGCTGATCTTGAATGTTTCTTTGAACTCACTTGCAATAGTTAAGTCATCTCTTAGTATTGACATTTTTCTCTCAATCTCTTGCTCATTTATCTGGGATATACCAAATTAGACCTCAACATTTCATTTTCATGAACCAACCTACAACATTCTTCAAACCTGGTCTTCAAGGATACAACCAGATTTTCTTCCTTTTTCTTTCTATACTCAATCTCCTTAGACATCCTCATAGTCATATCATGCATCTAATTCTTCATAACCATGTTCTCCCAACTCAATTTTCTGACATTGTTCCTTAAGTGCATTTTTCTCTTCATTATCCCGATTTTGCAAAAGTTCCTTCCTCCTAGCTTGAATAGATGATAGTCTCTCTTGTAGGACAAGAATAAATTGTTTAGAAAAATTCAACTTATCTTGTAGCTTTAAGTTCTTCAATCTTTCACCATCATAATCTTCAAGTGCCATCTCAAGCTGCTTCTCCAAAGCCATATACAATGATTCTGGTTTTAGGATATTCCTCAAGTTGTTAAACTTCCTCCAAGGCACAAGGCTCTGATACCAATTGTTGGAAACCAATAACACTGAGGGGGGGTGAATCATGGTTATACCAGAATAGTATTAACAAAACATTCATACACCAACCGGTATACCAGTATAAATAGAATTGAAAGAAGTAATGCAACCAATAATACAAACACATAAATGAGAAATATAACACACAAATTTATACATGGAAAACCTCAAAGAGCAAAAACCACAGTGGGATTTGTGACCCACAATATCAAATCACTAACCATATGAAGAGATATTACAATATATGATGGGCCTACACTTGCAGGAAGTCTTATAGCCTAGAGCACACTGATCATCACAATAGGAGCCTCACTGACTACATAACAATCTAGACAACAATCCAAAGAACTATGAACTGCTTAATATAGCATCTCCTATGCCAGAATACAGTTCCAGTTTAAGCTCTGTCTATTCCAGTTTAAGCTCTGTCTGTTCCGGTTAAAACCCAAAACCTCAGTACTAGAATAACCCTTACAATGAATTCCTCACATATATAGTCTCTCTGATATATTTCACATTATATTACATCCATATATTCATCCTATCATCCTTATCTTATTCTTAATACAAAATGATCTAATCAATCTCCCCTATATACCCTATACAAATTTATGTCTTATGTCATCTTACAAAGATATATACAATATTATATTTACATGTCAGCCATATAACATAAATGAATATGCATTAAAACAAGTTCTCGATGCCGGATCCAAGATGTGTCAACCTCCAATAATGATGACCTTTACCATACCATGTCGGCGTGCATTGCCAGTGACCAAATAAATCTTCTATCCTATCGGTGTTGGTGTAGAGTCTATGAAGTGCCTGTCGATACACCATATGAAGCTGGAACCCAAAATCATGTTGCCATTAATGACAACATAGTGAAACCAACCAATAGAGTGCCAATTGCCAACATTTTACTCACAGCTGAGACAAATTAAAGGATTAAGGATATTCAGGAGGAGATTAGAGGTATAGCCACTTCTTTTGATTGATTGAATTCATTGACTACATCTATTAATGGTCAGATTTTGGTTTTGGAAGCCCAAGTTTTTGCTCTTGAGAAGGAAAAAGATAAAATCAAAAGGAGAGCCAGAAGTCTTAGAGGATTGGTGAGTCCCCAGTTGGATTCATTAAGTGCACATAAGAAGGAGTGTATAGATATGGTTGGTAAGCCCACAGTGGAAAAACTTAATGAGAAAGAGTCATTTGCCCAAATGCTAAATGGACTTGTATCTATTTCTAACACTTTCAAATCTAGTTGGGGTACCTATCTAGAGCTTTTGGAGAAGGCCTATCCAGATATTTTCAAATACATTCAGCTCTAGTATGGTATTTTGGGACATATTCATTGTACAGTCTTTCATTCTTCGTCTCAATTTTTGGTACTTTTTTGGTATTTTTATGGCATTAATGTCATAGGGGGAGAGATATTGATGTGAAAAAGAAAAAAGGGAGTTGTATACATTAGGGGGAGTATAGGTGAGGTGGAAAATTCAGGAGATATGGAGATATGGAGTATTTTTATGATCATAGATGAATATTCAGCTCAGGGGGAGCAGGCTCAGGATGAAACCGACAGATGGAAACCATGATCATTTTTCACATGAGTGTTGCCATCAATGCCAAAGTGGGAGATTGTTGGCAATTGACACTCAATTGGCTGGTTTCAATATATTTTCATTGATGGCAACATGGCAACATGTTCCGACTTCATATTTTGGTTCAGTTGTGTACCGGCAGGCACTTGCAGACACTTCATTGGCACCAACACCGGCACCAACAAATTGGAAGGAATTATTTGGTTACCAACATTGCAAACCGACATGGTTTAGAATAAGGTTATCAGTATTGGAGGCTGACATCTTTTGGATCCGGCATCGGCAATTGTTTTTGATATTTATGTATTTAAGTTATCTAGCTGACATGAATATTCATATTGTAATTATCTTTGTAAGCCAACATAAGGCATGATGAATTGTAAAGGGTATATAGGTCAGTTGATTATATCATTTTGATATATCATAGGAGAGTGTGTAAGGTTATGGAATGTAAAGGAGATGAAAAACATATGAGAGAGATCTTGTATGTGAGGATATTTATGTAAGGGTTATTCTAGTAAGGGTTTAGGGTTTTAGACCAGAACAAATAGAGCTTAACCGAAACTGTATTCAAGCATAGAAGATGCTATCATTGGAGTTTAATCATTTCTCTGGATTGTAGTCCAGACCTGTATGTAGTCAGTGGCTCCTTTTTTTTATTGAGCAGTGTTCTCTAGGGTGTAAGCCTTCCTGTAAGAGCAGGCCCCTATATTTTGTAATATCTCTTCATATGACTAGTGAATTGATATTGTGAGTCACAAATCCCACTGTGGTTTTAACTCTTTGAGTTTTTCCACATATAATTTTGTGTGTTATGGTATTCACTTGTGTGATTGTCTTATTGGTCACTTTACTTCTTTCAATTGTATATGTACCGGTATACCAGTTGGTGTATGTATGTTTTAATAAGGTTAAAATTGATCATTCTGGTAGAACACTAATTCACCCCCCCTCTCAGTGTTCTTAGATTCCAACACTAAGTCACTAATTTGAAATGCCCTTGGTTTTACTCTATGGTTGTATCTCCTGCAAACACATTGCTGACATGCTTTGAGGTGATCAAAAGTATGTTGTCGATGTTCATCTAGCAACTCTAAGTCTTGCAATCTGTTTACCCGATATTCCTCATCTAGAATGAGTCCCTTCAGTGATACTTTGAGTGATGGAATCTCGACCTCAATAGGTAGAATAGCCTTTGATCCATACACAAGTGAGTATGGTGTGGCTCCTATAGGTGTGCTGATGCTAATTTTGTAGGCCCATAATGCCAGGTTGAGTTGGATATGCTAATCACGACCAACATCATTCACTATTTTCTTTAGGATTTTTAGGATGGTTTTGTTTGAGGCCTTTTCTTCGCCATTCCCTTGTGGATAATAAGGTGTGGATAAACGATGTTGGATATGGAATTGTTTACATAGTTCTTTCACATCTTGATTTTTGAATGGTCTTCCATTATTAGTGATAGTGGAACTAGGAATGTCATATAAACAAATGAGATAATTCAAGATAAAAGAGGATATTTGCTTGACGGTAACAATAGTCAATGGGACAGACTCAATCCACTTTGTAAAATACTCAGTGGTTGTGATGATGAACTTACATCCTTTTGATGAGGAAGGATCAATCTTTCCCACCAGGTTGAGTCCCCATTGGTAGAATGACCATGATGTATTGAACGGTTGCATCTCCTGTGCCGGTGCATGTATAAGATTGCCCTGAATTTGGCATTTTGGACTTTTTCTAGCAAATTGGTATGATTCCTTTTCCATGGTCGGTCAATAATATCCCATCCTTATAAGTTTCTTGGCTAGAGTAGGACTATTTGAATGTGTGCCACAAATGCCTCTGTGAAGTTCTTACAAGGTAGTTTCAGATTCATTAGGATCAAGACACCAAAGAAGAGTACCATCGAGACCTTATCGGTAAAGTGTATCGATGGTTAGGGTGTAACGGGTGGCTTGACAAATAAAGCTGCATTTTTGCTTTTAGGATAGCTTTGGTGGAAGGATATTGTCTTTTAGATATGTTTAGATCTTTCCATAGAGGGGTTAATCAGAATTGACCAGGTGATAGATGAATTGGGATTCAAAATTGTCATTGGTAGGGGAAAACAATTGCTCCACCAAGAATTCATAATTATTATGTTTCTCTAGTATTTGAAGGAGTGAAACAATGGTTGCCATGGTGTCTGCAACTTTATTATCCAACCATGGGATCTATTCAAATTTGATGTCCACAGAGTAATTCTTGAAGTCATCCACCATTCTTTTGTATGACATCAGCTTGTTGTCCTTTCTTTGATAATCATTATTAACTTGATTAATGACTAATTAGGAGTCTCCATAAACTTTCAACTCTATGATCTTCCACTCTATGACCAATTTGATGCTTGTCACTAGACGTTCATACTCAACTATGTTATTTATGCAAGGAAACATCAATCTGTAAGATCTTGGAATAGTGTGTCCTTCTGGAGTGACGGATAAAATACTTTCACCTAATCCATGTTGTGTGTATGATCTATCAAAGTATAAGACCTGTTATGCCTTGCATATCTATTCCCCCATTAGTCTCCTTGCATCAAAATTTGGGTCCCATGTTTTTGTCTTGTCTTTTCTTTTGTTTTGTTCTTTTTGGTTTCGGACCTTAGAACCTTGGAGTCCCGAAGTCCATTTTTTGTTCTTTTGCCTCGAAACTCCAAAGTCCCAGAGTCCTAAGGTTGGCATCTTCCTTCGTTGTTTTTCTTTCATCTCAGAACTCTGGAGTCCCGGAGTCCCGAGGCCCCTTTTTCTTTGTTCTTTTCTTTTTACCAACCCCGGAACCCCGGATCTCCGGAGTCCCGAGGTTGGTTCCTTGGTTTCTTTGGTTTTGTTTTTTTTTACCTCAAAACTTCGGAGTCCCGAGGTTTTGTGTCTTCTACCTCGGAACTCTAGAGTCCTGGAGTCCCGAGGTGGAACCTTTTTTGCTTGCTTCAGAACCCCGGATCCCCGAAGTTCTGGGGTAGGGTGTTTCCTTTCTTGTGTCAAGCTCAAAACCTCGGGACCCCAAAGTCTCGAGGTCGTGTTTAAAGTCTTCATACAGACGAGCTTGGGAAGGGGTATAAATAGGAATGATGAACTTTTAAAATTCATTTGTGCATTTAGAGCTCCTTCTCCTTTGCTTCCAAGCCATGAACCTCTAGACTTTTGAGCTTTCCTTGGTATTTTCAAGCATTTCAATTCACCAAGTTGGTGATTTTTATTGCTCATTTTGGTGGTTTGTAGATTAGATCTTCTTTCCTCATTTTTATTTGTTGGTTTTTGTTTGTTTTAGTTTTTCTTTCACATGCCCTAGTTTTCCCTAACCCGGACCCCTGGAGTTCTGGGTAGTTGGCTTTTAGCGCACCCCCAAAACCCCAGAACCCCAGAGTTCCAGGTAGTTTGCTTCACCCTGCTCGGAACCCCAAAGTTTCAAGGCCGATCTTTTACTAAATTTTGTTTGGCTTAGGACCTCGAGATCTAGAGATGAGCTTAGTTTACCCAACCTGAAACCCCGGAACCCCAAAGTTCTGGACTGCCTTATGCATACCTAACCCCAAACCTCAGAACCCCGAAGTTCTGGACCTAATTAATCTGTACCTAGCCCAAGACCCCAAGACCCTGAAGTCCTAAGGAAAATGAACTTTTATGATTATAATCAAGGACTGAAAATTTGTTTTCTTCTAGCAGATTTGAGTGGTTAGATGGCCTCATCCTCCAGCAAAAGAGGCAAAGAAATTGATAGACTCCCAGCCACCATGAAGTATCATTATCAAGGATAGGTCTACGCTTTGAAGTTGGATGATCAAATCAGGTGGGTCACAGATACATAAATTGGCCATATAGAAATTATGGATATCGGGACTCAGTTAGACAAACCTCGTTTGGAGGCCCTCCACTAGAGAATCAAAAGATCCGGTCTGGTGGAAGCCACTACCTTTCCATAGTCAGTACAAACACCTGAGTTCATAATGACAATTTCCCCATTTTATAACTTGGATACTAGAAAGTGCATAGATGCACAAGGGAAAATGGTTATAGACTTGTCTCCTGATATGTCGGGGTTTGTTTTCGGCATCCCAACCAAAGAAGAGATTTTCCTTTTAACTGAAGAAGAGGCCTTAAAGGCATGGAATGACAAAGTTGCATCAAGTAAAAGGCACATGAATAAAAACTAGTTGGAAGAAGAAAGAAAAATGGGTCTCAAGGCAACATAGATCTTGAGGGCATATTTCAAAGAGCCCCAGAGAGACTTAATCATTATGCTCAACAAGGCCTTTGGCAAGCTGGATTGTAAACATTTCCATCCATGGATGTTCCAGTTTATGACCACTATCTTAATAGGGAAATAGTATTTTGATTGGCCGCAGATCCTCTCTGACAATATTTGCAAACAAATGAAAGAGGTTCACCAAACCGAAAAGTTGTTTTTTACATCTCATGTCATCTGGGTAGCTGCTAGAGATGGAAAGTTCCCAGGACTATAGGTAGAAGGTCAATTGAGAGAGGAGGAAGGATAGAAGAAGTTATGGGAGTATTATTCCCAACTCACTCTAGCCAATACAAAGGCTCATTTCAAGAGAATTAATGATGCCTTCATTTTTCCAGTAATAATCAAATTAATAGGGGACGCAGGATACCGAATTATCACGGAGGCCATGGCTATTATTTGAGAGTGGGCATGTTGGTTCATCCAAAACCCACGCTCAACATACATTAGGTTTAGCAAGTTCATAGGGAACCCTATGTTGCTGCCCTGATACTGTAATGATAGAGTAATTTTGCTGGAGTATGTAAGGCAACTTTTTGGCCTCCAGTCCCTTTTGTCTTCAAAATATAAAACAAGTATTGATTTCTCGGTATCAATTGGATATTTTGCATGCTCAAAAATACAGGTTGCAAAATTAGCAAAGCTAGAGCTTCAGGATTTGAACCTGAAGGAATATGATTATGCTAGGGAGTTCTATGACTCCTACGAGAAACTAAACAAGATATGCCTAAGGCATATGAGGGACACAAGCTGAGACTGGAGGATTTTTGGGCTAACCTTCAGGATACTTTTGAATTTAGAGAAAAGAGTTATAGTTGGTTGTTCGTGCCACAGATCAAAGATTTTAAAATTGAAACCAATCTCCCCAAAGACCTCAGAGATGATGGAGACTTGCTCGATGCGGCATACAAAGGACTAGAGATTGATAAGAAACCTCTCTCTCCAATGAAGTGGTCAGTGAATGAAGACCTAAATATTGAAAAAGTTTCTCAAGTGGTCATCAATAGGACCAGCAATGGGTAAGCCAGAGGGTAAGGCCCAGTGCCTCAAAGGTGAAATAGAAGGAGTCCACTTCAGGGGTACCTCAATCAAGGGTCCATAAGGAGTATGCTCAAAAGACAAGGTCAGCCTAGAGGCAAAATACATCCACCAATCTAGATGAGAGGGACAAACCTCAAGAAAGTACTAAGGACTTAATGAAGAAACTCCAAGAAAAGATGAGGGAGTCTGAATTGTTAAAGAAGGCAGCGGACCTGGGAGCGACCGAAGGATTGGGAGCGATACCACTTGCCAAAGTTCTCCCACCAAGGATGACTATAGGGAAGACTGCAAGAGAGGCTACCCAAGAGAAGGAAGAAGAAATAGAGATTACAAAAAATATACCCACCTCAGCAGCTGCCACACAAGCCCTAGGCACCAATGTCCCTGTATCACCACCAGTCAATATACCCGCAGGGTAGCTTGGAGTGCAAGACTTCACATCTACCACTAAAGAAGTAAAAATTAGGAACATCGAGTCTGATTCAAATCAAGAGGAAGAGGATCTTGAGCAACAATGACCGCTAGAAGGTGAGCAAGAAGGGGATGAAGCAGAAGACCTATTGAATGAAAGATTAGTTCTAACCCCTCAAGATCAAGAGCACCTCCTCAAGGATATAACAGCCTGGCAAGGTGAAGTAGAGGCAAGTGAGGAAGAGATGACATTTAATGAAGAGGTTAGTGGAAAAATGGGAGAGCTACATAAGCAAGAAGCTCTCCAAACTAATCTACCCTGCCAAGTTACCTCATCTCAAGATCCCAAGCAAACAGAGGCAGAGGAAAGAGATGAAGCAGAGGAGCAAGTGGATGTCCATGTTGTAACTGTAGATATAGTGTCACATCAAGGTGACAAGGATGAAGATATACCACAATGGCTCGAGTTTACCTTTGAGAAGAAAAAGAAAAAATAAGATCTTCCCAAGGTCACTCTATAACAAGTAATCACCGAGGAGCCACAAAAGGCTAAGAAGCTAAAAACCGTTCATCATTTATCAAAAACTAGTTCCGGTGAAGTGATTGTAGATGTGGCAGTTCCATTCCAAGCTGAGGGACAAGCTTTTCCCGAGTATCAAATATCCTAGATAAATTTGGGTAAACAAACCAAGTGGGGAGAGATAGATACTTTGGAGCTAGCCATGAGTGTCGTCAGAGGGCATGTAGAGAAGGAGCATACTTTGAATCTAGAGCTCAAAGCACAAGTGGAACAATACAAGCAACTCTTAATTGAAATGAGCAAACCTCTAGATTCCTATAGAGCTGATGACCTACCTTCAACCTCATTGCTGCTAGAGGGAGAAGTGAAGGCACTAGTGGAGGTGAGATGAGTGGCCACTGCAGCCAAGTCATGGGCCCAAATAAATGTGGCTAAGATTAGACTATTTTTGCAAGATACAATTAACATATACCAGAGGGCGGTATAGGAAGGTGGAGCCTTAGCTTCTTGTGTTACACAATGGGAATGGAAGCTAAGTATTTTCAATAAGCAATTCTAAGTTTTCAATAAAGTATTACGGCTAGGGGAAGAGATAGTAATGGAGGAGGACCTCTTAGGAGGTGACAGTTATGAAAAGTTATAGTCCTATGTATACATTTTGGAGCTCAAGATTGAAATGATTTTGTAGTATATGAAGGATATGGCAAAGATTCGAGTCCCCCTTCTCAGGGAAATTTTGTCATATGAGAATTTTGTAAAGAGTATGCTTGGAGCCTTCGGATTAGGACTGACTAGTATGAGGATAATGGAACAACAACAAGTTTTGAATCAATGGGATGCATACGAGGCTCAACACTTAGGACCTACGACCCAGTTTGATGTCGCCCTCATGGACAGGTGCACGTTCTTGATCACTCAGTGTCAAGAGGTGGCAAAGACAATAGGGGAACTAGAGAAAGGAAAGAAGCATGCAAATGAAGTGTTGAAGAAATATAAATTTAGAGTTAAGCACGTAGTTGATCCTCCTGTTCAAGCAGTTGCATGTATAATTGATAATTATAGAGATTTTGCCAAGAAATAAGGAATAAACACATAGTTGCTAAAGATAGCGAAGCTTTTTCATAAATCCTTAATTTTGTATTTTCAGCTGCAGCTCCTACTCAAGTTCCAATTCTGAGAGAAATCCTGCATGACTATGAAAATGTGGCTCACCCAACATGGTCTTTGTAGTGCTCATGCAATCCCCATTTTGTAGTTGTTAAGTGGAGTATCAAGGTAGAAACTTGCAAGTTAACTACGACTCCTAGTTTCAGTTCTTAATTTAGGTTAGGTTTATTTTCTAGATAATAGGGAAGAGAACTTCTATAAATTGATAAGTTGGATTCATTTGTAAGGGTCCCCAAATTGATTATTTGTGGTCCACTTAGATATTTTTAGAGTATTTTGGAGTTTGTTAAGAAGTTCATTTATTTTTGTTATACATTCATTGAGATTAATACAAGAAGCAGCTTGTAGATTGCCTGATCTACTTCTATATTCTACAAAATTGTTCTGTGTAATTTGGTAATGTCTATTATTTGGAGTTAGCAATGTGGTTTGATCTTTTCATTTATTACCTTATGAATCATATTGCGCACATCGGTGGTGTATGAGGATTATTGTGATAGGCCATATTGTTGATGATTTTATTTCCATAAGTCTGTGAAATTGATGATTTTGCAGGTTTACTGGAGGTTCATTGTTGAATTCTAACTTGGATGATATTTGATAATTTCTTGGATTGCAGGGAACTAACTAAGTATTTCATTAAGTTGTTATTGTATTGGTTTCATTGTTATTTTCTTGTTTCCTTGACCTATCTTTTGCAGTTTATTTTCCAGAGAATCCTAAATCATAAAATACAAAAAAAAGGAAGTTCAACCATTCACAACCAGTGAGATTTAGTTTCAACCAGCAGGCCCCTTAACAGGTACAACCACATCAACCATCTAGCTGCCCATCACCATCATGACCTGACTGTAGAGACCTTGGGGTAGTGAGTTTTCCCAAATTCATTTCTTTTCAGGAGAGGTGGTGAGTGTTCACATTGGCTACCTGACTGTTGGTAGGTGTGTCAATGCAGTCGTCAACAAGACTCATGGTTTTGTTGTTATTGTGAGAATATTCATGTTTGGAAATTCAACATGAAGTGGATGATCATCTTGTAATGGTGCTTTTATCAATTTATCTGCTATGGCTTGACCTTTTATAGCCTTTCTATTTGTATACTGGATGCCATACTCGCTTAGAATCATCACCCATTTAGCTAGCCTTCCTGTGAGAGTGTCTTTGCTAAGAATATCTTTTAATAGATTAATTTTTGCTACTAGATTGATTCTGTGAGCTAACATATAGTGTTGCAACTTTTGGGAAGCAAACACCATAGCTAAACAAGATATTTTTAATGAATGTGTAGTTGAGCTCGTATCCATTCAATGTCCCGTTGATGTAGTATATTGCCTTTTCCTTGCCCATTGAATCCTCTTGTGCCATTAATGCTCCTAGTGATACCTTTGTAGCTGATATATAGAGAATGAGGGGTTTTCCTACTATTGGTGGCATCGATATAGGTGGATTCATCAAATATTGCTTTAGTTGGTGGAATGATTCTGCACATCTATCATCCCATCTAAAAGTAATATTCTTGTGGAGTAGATGAGTGAATAAAAGGCACTTGTCAACTAGTTGAGCAATGATTCTTATTATGGATTGTAGCCATCCTTGTAGAGATTTTAATTGACTGATATTTTTAGGAGGTGGCATCTGTTAGGGATCCCACAGATACTGAGAGGGGGGGGGTGAATCAGTATCTAACCAGTAATTAGAATTTCTTAACTTAAAACATGCAGAACATAATATAATAGTGTACCGGTATGCAAGAAATAATGCAATAAATAGAATTAAGAACATCCACATGAAAAGCACACCATAAAAAAAGATTTTAATGAGGAAACCCGGTGTGGGAAAAACCTCGGTGGGATTTGTGACCCACAATATTCACTTACTGGCCAATAAGAGAATATTACTTACAATAGGGGCCTGCACATGCAGGAAGGCCAACTGCCTAGAGCTCACTGCTTAATGGGAAGTCTCACTGACTTACAATAAGGATTATACAAATCCAATATCTTGTATTTCTTTATAATAGCATCTTCAATGCTAGATTCAGTACCGGTTCCTACTCTTTTCTTTACATATAACCCTTAACCTATATTTCACATAATAGGTCTGCCTAATATTTTCCTATAATACTTCTACACCTCATCACAAATGTCTACAATGATCTCTTTTATATATAAGAGTCATTTTACAATTTGCCAAGTTGGCTTACAATAATAAACAAAATATAATATAACAAAATCCTGTTGGCCTCTGTGTCGATATACTTCCTTTCTTCTGTGCCGGTGTCGGTGTCCTGAGTGTCGGTGTAGAGTGTGATCTGTTGATGCTGGTATAATGCCTTTGCCGATGCCATAAGATTGCAAGGTTGACATCAATGAAAAAACCTTCAATCACATACAATGTCTCATTGGAGTGTGCATATGCCAACAATCTCCCCCTTTGGCATTGATGGCAACACTCATGAGAAATTTCAAAAGGTATCCAAAAATGTGCAGTCCAAAAAATGTTACCAAAAATGTGAGAGCTCCCCCTGAGCATATGATTCCTGTGATTTGAATTTTCTCATCCCACTACTCCCCCTTTGGCATCAATGACAAAGGTTGTCAAGATGTCAGCAGAGTTTGTAGTTTCAACCTTGTAAATGGGTGGTTACAATTTGAAAAAGTTCTCCCAAAATCAAGTTTATACTATCCATAAACTTTTTGATATCCTTTATTGTTGTCTCTATTCTCTTCACTGTACCGGTGAGATGCTGCAAATGCTCTACCAGTGTTTTGCTTCCCTATATTAGTGCCTCAGATACTTCCTTCCGTAGAGACGCTAGATAGTCCAATCTTGTTACATGCATAACAAGTTACATTATTTTTTTGAATAGCTTTCCCATAACCTATGCCGGTTTGTGTTCTACATTGATTAGATAAATGTCCAAATCTTCCACAAATATAACATCTCACATTCATTCTACATTTTTCAGAATTGTGACCTACTTTGTTGCATTTAGAACATTGACCAGTGGGTGTGTTGATATTCTGATAATTTCTAGATCTACATCCATAAGATTGCAAGGTTGCCATCAATGACAAAACCTTCAATCACATACAATGTCTCATTGGAGTGTGCATATGCCAACAACATCTCCATGATTTCTTGTACCTTTGCAAGGTCCACCTTGATTCCCTTTTCTGATACTATGTATTCTAAGAGTTTGCTGGATGTTACATTGAAAACACACTTTTTAGGATTCAATCAGACATTGAATTGCTCTAGCCGCTGAAAGATTTTGTCTAAAATTTCCAGATGTCCTTCTCATGTAAATGATTTGGCTAGTAGGTTATTTAGATAGTCCTCCATGAATGTGTGCATCATTCCATGAAAGATTGTGGTCATTTCTCGTTGATAGGTCACTCCTACATTCTTCAAGCTAAAAGGTATGACATTCCAACAATAAGTACCCCATGGACACACAAATGTTGTTTTATCTTGGTCATTTGGTGCTATTTTGATTTTATTGTATCCTAAGAAACCATCCATACATGATAACATAGCATGTCTTGCTATTAGAGCTACAATTGTGTCGATGATGGGTAAAGGAGAGCCATCCTTAGGGAAAGCTTTGTTTGGATTCCTGAAGTCAATGTATATGTTGATACTTTTGTCTAGTTTGGAAATAGGTACTATGTTGGAGATACACTCTGCATAGTCGATTGGTAAGATGAAACTAACATCTAGTAGTTTCTATAGTTTTGATTTGACTAGTAGTGCCACATGTGGATTCATTTTTCTCAGCTTTTTCTTGACAGGCTTAGCCCTCTGGAGCTATGGATAAATTATGCATGATCAAATCTACATCTATTCCTGAAATATTTGCATAGGACTAGACAAAGTTGATTTGCTTCTCTTTAAAAAACCTTATGAAATTGGGTTTCTCTTGATCTATTAAGGATGAAACCAGGTGTAATGTCTTTGTTGTCTCTATTGTGCCAACATTTATTGATTGTGTTGGCTCAATCAATATTGATGATCTCTCTTAATAGTGCTTAGAAAGAGTGTCAATTCTTTCATCTGTCAATGCCTCAAAAAGGTTTTCGCCATTGGATACGTCCTTTATTTTACTTTTTTGTGATCTAATACTGCCATTAGATGGTTTTCACCATTAAATTGCTTTTTTGTTTTATTTTTTTTGCGACTGAAAGACTTGGCACTCCCTTAGTTGAAGATATCAGTATGAGTTTCATTGGTGGAGCATGTTTCAGGGTTTACTGAATAGAGGTAATGGACAATAGTGTCATCATCTTGGAAGATAGGTATATTGAGTTGTTTAGGCTATTCCCAGTCTATGAGTTCAGGATGGACAAGGGGTAGGGAACCATTAGGGGGATTTAGCTCGACAGTTGTAAGGGTTATGATAGAAACATTGTCAAAGTTGTCAGTAACAATATCAAGTTCTATGATGATAATCTCCTCAGGGTTGCCTGTTTCATATCGGTGTTGCTCATTCTCGCTAGCTTTGTAGATATGTTGTGGTCCAAATTCAAATTATCTAGACCCTGAGATTTGTCCCTTATTAGGTATGGGTGTATATATTTGTACGATAA
Organism: Cryptomeria japonica; assembly: GCF_030272615.1. NCBI lineage: Eukaryota > Viridiplantae > Streptophyta > Pinopsida > Cupressales > Cupressaceae > Cryptomeria > Cryptomeria japonica. Next base: position 364,718,891 of record NC_081410.1, on the reverse strand, counting down.
TAATGTCCTTTTCTTCATGAGATTCTTCAGATGGTGAATCCCATTCCTATTCATTTGAATCTGTTTCTAAATTAGCTTGTAGTTTGAGGATTTGTGCATAGAGATTCTAAGTGGCTTCCTCCCTTTTTATAGCAAGTTCTTCTTGTTGGCATTCATACTCTTCTTTATGTTATTTGTGGACTACTTCTTCTGCTACTTGTTGTTGTATCAATCCCTATAATGATTGTTGTTGTCATACTGATTTTTTGTTTGGTTGATGATGTTATTGATCCTATGGTTGATTGTGTGGTCCATAGCCTAGGCCTAATTTATCCTTGGCCTGCTATGAATGAGGTTGAATCACTTCTGTGATACCTTCTTGAAGCTTGCCAATAGGACCCTTTCCCTTGTATCCCATCTATTGCATGATCCTAAATCCATTGTCATATTGTTCTGTTGGGATTGTGATATCAATGACCGCTACTCTGGTTTCTTCTTCATCTTTGTATAACCAATTCAAAAAATCCTTGTCCCCCATTTCATTTGCTAGTGTGCCTACTTGGATAAATGCACCATCAAACATTTTGATGGGTTGTGAAGATTTTTTCCTTGATGTTGATGGTTGCCCATGAGATCTTGGTGATATGGGTAATTTTGATAGACATAAGGATTCAAAAGAGTACCCCCTTGCCTTTGTCTTTCATCTGTATCTTCATTCCAACATTTATGGATAAAGACTTGAGTTGATCCAGATTGCTTGATGATGTGGAAGTAAGAGCTTCCCTGTTATGTGGTACTAGGACATTCTGAGCTACTTTTAGATTGTTGCAATACTGAAAAGGATTTGTGTCTGCTGACACTGATATTTCTTGCCCATTCTATGTAAACTTGAGACATTAGTTATATGTTGATGGTACTGCTTGCATATCATAAATCCAAGGATGACCCAAGAGTATGTTATAAGACAACTCTATATCCAAGACTTGACAAATTGTATCGTTCTAAATTGGTCCCACTTGAATGGGCTACACCACCAATCCTTTTGTTTCTCTTTCTTAATCATCATATGCTTTTATAGTTATCTTGTTTTTAGGTTCAATAGATTTTTTTGAGAAGCCCAATGAATGGATAAGTTTTAGCGTACATATATTTAGACTATCTTCTCCATCTATTAGTACACATTTTATCTGATGTTTATGGACCAAAACTTTGATATAGAGTGGGGTGTTGTGTGGATGATTAAAAGAGAAGTCATCATGCTCTGAGAATGATAGGTTATGAGGAGCAGTCAAATGTACCACCATGGCTTGGAATCGATTAATGTCTAGGTCGTTCATAACCGTAGTGTCGACAAGAGCTCTCTCTAAGACATCCTTGTGTATCAGTGAAATTTTGAGTAGCTCTAGTACTGATATCTAGGCTAGTGTTGTTTGTAGTTGATCTACCAAACTATATGGATTTCTAGGAGGTGTTGTTTTGGAGGTGCTCCCTTTCAATATATATTTGGATTGGGCTCTCATAGTCACATTTACCAGGATATGTTCTTGCTTGTCTTTGATCTTGATGACATTCACTTGATTGTTACATACTGATATGTGATTGATGGTATTGTCATAAATATGGTTTATAAGCTTCCCTATTGTTTGATGCTTCTCCCTTGTTATAATTGGGGAGGGGATTCTTGAATGCTTCATGATCATTGTTGGTTTTATGGTCATCTATCATTATGTCACTCTTGTCTAGTAAGTCTTGGACCAAGTTTTCCAACCTTAGGAAATCATTTGTGTGATGCCCTTTGTTTCTATGATACTCATAGTAGTGCATGTCATTCCACCCTGAGGGTTTGACTTTTAGTTTTGTTGGTCCATTTTTGAACATGACCAAATTCAAACTTTTTATTCTTAGTTCATAGTTAGCCTTTTTCAAATTTTTAACTTCTAAACTTAAGAAAATGGCTGGCTTCCTGATAGTGGTTCTAAACTTAGGAAAATGGCCAAATTCCCGACAATGGTTCTAAACTTAGGAAAATGGCTGACTTCTCGACAATGGTTCTAAACTTAGGAAAATGGCTGACTTCCTGATATCACTGATTCACAAATCTAAAAAATGTATCCAAAAAAAGTTGCAAATTTCTTAAATCTAAAAGCAACCCACCTAATATTTTGGTCTCAAATGCCCCCAGTTTTAATTTTATGGCCATACAAGCTCATATGATATGTTATTTTATTATCTTTTGTATGGAGTGATATAATTGGCAGGACCAGTTTACAAAGGAGGTACCTCAGTTTTATGAGCTGTTAAAAAAATGGTTAAAAACCCATGTTTTATTGTAATTATCATAACCGTTCACAAACTTTTATGGTCCCAAGATGCTCGGTTAACCCACAGTGAATTTATTCAAAAATAGCTACAAGAGAAATTAAGAATTTCTCAATTTCTCTATAGTTTATATATGATAATTTAAAACATTTTAAGATGTTTTAAATAATTTTGAGAGAAACAACTTCATGAGAATGTGAAAGGGTTATTTTATTCTTTAAAAGGAGTTACAAATATTGAAAAAGGCTGATTGGAGAGTCTTTAAATATGTAATTAAGAGAATTATTAGAGGAAAAGTGGGGAGAAGGTAGTATAGTTTTTCTGCATAGTTTTATTGTATAGGGGGTTGAGTCTTTGAACTCATATTTTGACATTGAAGTAATAAAGAGGACGTTTCTGAGTCTTTGAATTTATTAACATTTTCTTTAAATTACAATGAACTGTGCTTCTTTGTAATTACTTTTAGTGTCATTCTATTATATCTAACTGTGTATGTATTTAATTCTGAAACTTTGAATTTAGATTAAATCATTCGTTGAAAAGGTTTTGTTAATCTTTCTTTCCCTGGATATCATTTGTGAGTGTGGAATAAGTAAAATTTGTGTTGTTTGTCTATATTCACTTCATTCTAAAATTAATCCTTTGCATCTACTTTCATGGTTACAGGTAGGTGTTAGTTTGCCTTTTTTTCTTTCTGGTAAAAAGCATACCTCATGTTTTCATTCATTGCATATCATTTGAAGGTGTTAGGAGACTCACAGATACTGAGAGGGGTGGGGGGGGGGGGGGGGTGAATCAGTATCTAACCGATAATTAGAATTTCTCAACTTAAAACATGCAGAACATATTATAACAGTGTACCGGTATGCAAGAAATAATGTAATAAACATAATTAAAAAACATCCACATGAAAAGCACACCATGATACAAGGATTTAACGAGGAAACCCGGTGTGGGAAAAACCTCGGTGGGATTTGTGACCCACAATATCCACTTACTGGCCAATAACAGAATATTACTTACAAAAGGGGGCCTGCACATGCAGGAAGGACAATTACCTAGAGCTCACTGCTCAATGGGAAGTCTCACTGACTTACAATGTGGATTATACAAATCCAATATCTTGTACTGCTTTACAATAGCATCTATAATGCTTGATCTAGTACCGATTTCTGCTCTGTTCTTTACATAAAACCTTTAACCTATATTTCACATAATAGGTCTACCTAATATCTTCCTTTTCTTTCTTACTTCACTTACAAAATGTCTACAATGATCTCTTTTATATATAAGAGTCATTTTACAATTTGCCAAGTCAGTTTACAAGGTTTTAACAATAATAAACAAAATATAATATAACAAAAATCATGTCGGCCTCTGTGTCGGTATGTTTCCTTTCTTTGTGCTAGTGTAGAGTGTGATATGTTGATGCTAGTGAACTATCTTGCTGGTGTAATGCCTTGCCGGTGCCATAGGATTGTAAGGTTGCCATCAATGACAAAACCTTCAATCACATACAATGTCTCATTGGAGTGTGCATATGCCAACAATCTCCCCCTTTGGCATTGATGGCAACACTCATGAGAAATTTCAAAAGTGTATACAAAAATGTGAAGTCCAAAAATGTTACCAAAAATGTGTGCTCCCCTTGAGCATATGATTCCTGTGATATTGAATTTTCTCATACCACTACTCCCCCTTTTTCATCAATGACAAAGGTTGTCAAGATGTCATAGAGTTTGTAGTTTCAACCTTGTAACTGGGTAGTTACAATTTGAAATAGATTCGCCAAAATCAAGTTTATACTCTCCATAAACTTTGTACTGTCTCTTATTGTTGTCTTTGTTCTTTTAACTATACCGGTGAGGTGCTGCATATGCTCTATTGATGTTTTCTATCCCTATATCAGTGCCTCAGATATTTCCTTCTGCAATGATGCTAGATAGTCCAATCTTGGACTTAGTTTTAATCTCAGATGCTTTGCCTTATTCACTATTCTCTCCTTTTCTCTTTCTAATTTAAGTAACTCTTCCTCAAAATTTGTTATCCTTTTCTCAAAAACTGATAATGTATTAGGTGAGTTTACAAAATTATCAGCAAGTTTATTGATTTCATCTTGTACCTCGCTTATTTTCTTATCTATGTCTACTATAAAAAAGTTTGTCTTGCAGGTGTCTTTGTATAGAGTTTTGTATTCCTTTAATAAGTTACATTGTTCTGATAGAAGTGTGTCAAATTCCCTAGTACACTTCTTTATCTGATCTTCAAAGAATTTTTTCTTTTAAATTTCTACTTTATCCTTCAATGTCTCTTCCTTTATTTTCTCAATATTCTCTATGATATATTTACACAAAGTATCAAGTTGTCCTAAAGAATCTTTATTGTCTATATTATAGTTAGGAGCAATTACCTTCAAAATTGGGATTGTGTCATCTATAGCTTTGTAAGCCTATGAACTACAATCTATTATCCTTTTGATTGAATCCAAAAGTACTTCAGTTACATTTGTTGGTTTGTGGCCTGCTGAGGAGGAACCAACATTTTGAATACCGTCGGTGGAAGAAGTAACCAAGCTTGTTGTGACCTCTGGTAGGTCTGTTTGTGTTTGCATTTCTTTAAGCAATGGTTTGTGTACTTCTCCAGTTGCCAGTGGCACTGTTTCCTTATGAACCTATTCCTATTTTTGTTTTGGAGCCTATTCCTGTTGCTGTTGCTTTTCTTGTTGCACTATCTTAGTTTGAGTTCTTGCCTATTGTTCTTTGTCATCTGCCAGTTTCTCTTGTGTTTTAACAGTTTGCTCAGCTACTGATGGCTCACTAGCCATTTCAGTCTTACCAGTTGTATCTTTGTCTACCACAATGTTGATTTTTTGTGTATCAACATCTATTGTGTATAAGACTTTAGGATTAGGATTGACATCCTCTACATCCATACTTTCAACTGCCGGTTGATCTTCTATAGTTGTTGTTACCAGTGATGTAAAAGAAGGTGGGGGTAAGTTGTCTTTTACTTTAATACTCGGAGGTCCACCAGCCTTTCCTTTTCCTTTGTCTCTTTCTTTCTGATATACCTTTATTGGTTTGGGGTTCCTGTATTCTTCCTGTTTTTCTTTTTCAACTAGGAATATATCCCATCCATTTTATGTTTCTTCAGTCACCTCATTGACTCTTCCAACCATTAATGCAATGTGCTGATGTGCAGTAGAGAATACTAACCGGTTGGCTTCAACAATTAAATCATCAATTTATTTAGGTGAGTTCACTGGGTACACATCAAGTAGCTTTTCTATCTTGATTTTCTTGTCAAGTTCTATTACTTCTTGTCTCCTTGCTTCCAGTCTTTTGAACAGTTCATCTGGTACTTCATCTACAACTTCCATAAAAAATTTCTTATACATGTCCATATGCAATATAACACTATTTTCTACTTGTTCTTTTTCATCTACAGTCAGAGTGTCATACAATTTCTCTATATTCTTCAGTTTCCCTTCCTCTGTAATTTAATTCAATAGTATATCAAGAGGAGCCAAGTTTTATTTTGTTCTCTTCTTCTTCTTTGGTGTAGTCTTCTTGATCGGTGATCTCACTGCTTGTTGTTTCTATCTTGTCCTCCTAGGTGAGGGTGTGGTTGCCGGTGAGGGATCTCTTTTCCTTACAACTCTTTTGAAAGCTATAGGCATGTCACTCTTTGAAGAAGTTCCTACCGGTGATAGATGAGTCTCAGGCTGTAGAGTTCCTAGCTCATCCTTAGTGATACCAGTTTGTTTTAACACATCTTCTTTAATAGCCTTTGCCTGTCTAGAGCCTCTTCTCACAACTGCCTCAACCTTTTTCACTCTCTTCTTAGATTGTATTTGTTTTTCTATAGTCTCAGCACTACCAAATACTTCTTCCTTTGGTTCGTTTGGTGCTTCCAGAAGTGCTTTAGCATAAGTCTTAATTATATGATCATCTGTCTCATAGCCCATCTCTGTTACCTAGATTGTTCTTGGGATGATTGCTTCTATCCTGATTTCATCCTTTTTGATTACAAAACATATTTCATCCTTATATTTGTCAACAATCTTTTTTGATAATCTGATTCTCTTCTTCATTTTGGCCTTAAGTTCTTGAAAGAAATTATGGATATTGTTTTCCTTATCTTCTCACATATTGTTGAATAGTTCTGTTAGCTGTTTACCTACCGATATATCAAATCCAAGTTCTTTGTAGCCTATACCAGGAACTTTTTTGGTTATATGTAGCATCAAACATACTAGCAGATTTCCAAACCTAAAAGTTCCTTTCTTATCCTTCTTAATCTTGCCTAGGTTGTCAATTAAGTCATCCTTCAACCACTCACATATATCAATCTTTACATTATCTGTGATCATGTCATAAGCACTTTTAATGCATAAACTTGAAACTAAATTGAGTCTGTTTGTATGAGTTGCCTTATACCCTAATATCATGCTAATAAACCTTACATTGATGTCAGTTACATCATTGACTCTTAGGGACCTTTTATCAGATGTAGCACTAATTAGCTTAGTAACTAGGTCATTGGAGACCTTCTTAGTTTTGTCTGGCCTTTTACCGGTGGTCGGTAACCCTGTGATAGCTTTCACAGCTTCCTTGGTGATTTTGTGAATTTCATCTAACCAGAAAAATTCACCATGTACCCTGCTTAAGACTATCCTAATCACATCCTTGGGAAATTCAAGAATGCAGAGGATTTCAGTAAATCCTAGGGTTTCAATGATTTTATGTTCCGGTTTCACATTTCCAGAATTATCACATATGACAGTTTTATACATAGTTTTGATCTCTTCATCTCCCAATTCCTCTATGTTGCAGTGAATGTAAATTCTGGGGTCTTCAATATAAACAACTCCTTTTGGTATTTGTGAGAAAGAACCTATATTGTCATCTTTCTTTGCTACTTCGGGAACTAGTTGAAATACGGGCCTAGGGCATTTTATGACCTTGAGTATAGTAGGGTTTGCTATATATTCAAGTGCAAAGGTGGATGCCATGATGATAAATACCTTTTTCTTTCTTGGATGGATTGATTGCTTGAAGTGCTTCGCCTCTTTGCTTGAAATTCCTTAGCTCTGCAAATTTTGCGCTCTATGAATGTTTGAAATCATGGTGAAATGAAATGGAGCCAAAAACATAAATTTATAGTGTTAATTTTCCATCTACCACATTAAATGCATGCCGGTTAAATATTCACTTAACATTGTATGCCGGTAATGAAGTAATTTCCAACTTCTCATCTCTAACCAAGGGAATAATAGCATGTGTCATTAGATCACCAAAACCCTCAAGGAAACTTTTTTCAATTTGATGAAGAACTTCCTGCTGGTGGAACATCACTCTATCCTACCAGTGAAGCATCACTCTATCCTTCCAGTGAAGCATTGATTGGTTCTACTGGTGGAGGAGTATTCCCAATATTTAGATCAGCTTTTCTAATCCATTGTTTTGAGAATTCTTGCTTAACCTCTTCAACTTTTTCTTTACATTTCAAGCTAGAAATTTTGTTGTCTACCGGTGATCCTTTACTTCTACAAAATTTTGCAATATGCCCAATCTTATTACATGCATAACAAGTCACATTATTCTTCTGAATAGCTTTCCCATAACCTATGTCGGTTTGTGTCCTGCATTGATTAGATAAATGTCCAAATCTTCCACAAACATAACATCTCAATTCATTCTGCAATTTTCAGAATTGTGACCAACTTTGTTGCATTTAGAACATTGACCGGTGTGTGTGTTGATATTCTGATAATTTCTAGATCTACATTCATTTTCTTTATGACCATACTTATTACAGTTAAAGCATTTTCCATTGAATTTATAAGCATTAGGTTGCCTTACCGATTTGTTGTGATCCTGTGTGTTTGCAATACCGGAGCTTTCACCAACTTCAAAGCCAATTCCAGAAGTGTCACCTTTAGGTTTTTGATTCTTCAATAAGTTACCAAGTTCCTCTGAGCTTTTCTTGAATTTTTCTTTATGTTGATTTGTAGTTTCTAGTTCTCTTTCTAAGACTTCTTTCTGTCTCATCAGTTCATTGGAGTCATTCTGAGTGTGCATCAGATATGTCTTTAATAAATCATTTTCATAGCTAAGTATTGTGTTCTCATTTGCTGCATCACTTAGTCTTCTGGTCAATTCTTCTTCATTCTTCTTCCTATCTTCAATCTCTTTACAAATTCTCATAGTCATATCCTGCATCTCATTCTTTGTAGTTATGTTCTTCAGTTTCATCTTACTTAACATATAATTAAGTGATTCCTTTTCATCATTCTCATTTTGCATTTTTTCACAAAGTTCTCTTCTCTTGTTTCTTGCAATAGTAAGATTCTCTTGAAGTGCCTGAATGATATCCTGAGCTACTTTTAGATCATCTTCTAGTTTGATATTTTTCAATTTTTCTGTATCATAGTCTGAGAAAGCTGTTTCAAGTTGCTTCATTAGATTTTCCATCTTTACCGGTGTCAAGATCTTCCTCAAGTTGTTAGGCTTTTGAAAATAGAGGACCAAAATGTGATACCAATTCTTAGGAAACTAAGAGATACTGAGAGGGGGGGGGTGAATCAGTATCTAATTGGTAATTAGAATTTCTCAACTTAAAACATGCAGAACATATTATAACAGTGTACCGGTATGCAAGAAATAATGTAATAAACATAATTAAAAACATCCACATGAAAAGCACACCATGACATAAGGATTTAAATGAGGAAACCCGATGTGGGAAAAACCTCGATGGGATTTGTGACCCACAATATCCACTTACTGGCCAATAAGAGAATATTACTTACAAAAGGGGGCCTGCACGTGTAGGAAGGCCAATTTCCTAGAGCACACTGCTCAATGGGAAGTCTCACTGACTTACAATGTGGATTATACAAATCCAATATCTTGTACTGCTTTACAATAGTATCTATAATGCCTGATCTAGTACCGATTTCTTCTCTGTTCTTTACATAAAACCTTTAACCTATATTTCGCATAATAGGTCTACCTAATATCTTCCTTTTTTTGCTTACTTCACTTACAAAATGTCTACAATGATCTCTTTTATATATAAGAGTCATTTTACAATTTGCCAAGTCAGCTTACAAGGTTTTTACAATAATAAACAAAGTATAATATAACAAATATCATGTCGGCCTCTATGCCAGTATGCTTCCTTTCTCTATGCCAGTGTAGAGTGTGATCTGTTGATGCCGGTGAACTATCTTGTCAGTGTAATGCCTTGCTGGTGTAATGCCTTGCCGATGTAATGCCTTGCCGGTGCCATAGGATTGTAAGGTTTCCATCAATGACAAAACCTTCAATCACATACAATGTCTCATTGGAGTGTGCATATGCCAACATAAGGTAGTTGCGCCTTGTAAAATAAGCAGAGAGCACTTGTAAATACCATTGCAAGTGACTTAGTTGTTGGTCAGATTGTCATTAACATGGGCAAAAGAGTATAAAATTGAAGTGACAAATCTATTAACCAATAGGTTCAAAATCCCTTGTGTTTGGCAATGTAATGAGTTTTTCTGTCAATAATTCTTGAAATGCTAATTCAAGAGATTGTCCCAAAGGTGTGAACTTCCTTCAATATGGTGCAGGTTTTGTGTTATTTTTGTTCCCTTGATTGTTGTTCCCTTGATACTTATTTCCTTATTTGTTGTTTCCTTGATTTTTGTTTCCTTGATGGGTGTTTGGTGGTGTAGTACCTGATAATTTAAACTCTGGTTGTTTTGATTTAGCATTGTTAGCGTCAACTACACCATCATTGATGATATTTTTCTTCCTTGTCCAAAATTTGGATTTGTCTGAGTTGTTGTTGTTATAGTAGTTTTTGCTATAGTTGTTGTTTGATAAACTAGCACCTTCCTTAGAAAATTTCAAAACTCCTTTTTTGATTAAGGCCTCTTCTATCTAGATGCCATTGTTGATCAACTTTTGAAAACTAGGTAGACATTATAGTTTAAGTTGATAACTCATCTCATCATTTTGATTGTCTACAAAGATTTCTATTTTCTCCTTTCCAGGTCCGTGCTGAGGAGATCTAGAGACCAATCATCTCCATATGTGTAAGAACATCATGAATGGTTCATTGTTCTTTTGTTTTGTGTTTCAAAATTCAAGCATGGTGACCTCATGTTGACTATTATAAGAGTATTGTGAAACAAACTTATTCACCAACTCTTCAAATGATCTAATGGGAGGTGTGAGTTTTGAAAGCCATTCAATATTTTGTCCTCCTAGGCTTCTTGGAAATAACCTCATCATGTAGGTGTCATTGTGGGCAAAATCCAAGCTCATTGTGCAAAATTCCCAAGTACATGATCACGGGGATCACTTTTACCATTGTATTTGTCATACTTTGGTATTTCAGAGTTTGGTGGGAATGGCACCATATTTAATTTTCTATCAAAGGAGTAAGGACAAATTTCCTCTAAGGAATATCGTGTTGTGGTCCCTTGTTGCATGTCTTGCATTTATTGTTGAAGCGCTTGTAGTTGTTGTGTAAGTGTAGTAAGGGGATTGTTTTCATTGTTGGTGTTATCCTGATCATTAGTGTAGTCTTGGTCATTGGTGTTATCATGATCATTTTTATTATCATGGTCGATGTTGTAGGTGTATGTTCTCAATTTTGTCCTTTTTTACGCTCTCAATTTGCTTTGGCTGATCCATGTCAAAATCCTCAGGGATCTTCACACCTTTTCTAGATAGCATGAGGGAGTATTTTTGTTTGTCCATTTCAATGAGTTTCTCCATGAGTTTTTGTAGGCCGGGGTCTTGTTGGGACTCTTCGATAATGTCATCTATTATATCATCGTCATCTATATTTAGGTACTTTTTCTAGGTGTTAGTTTCTCTATGTCTCACACTTGATTCGGGTTGTGCGTTCCACTCGTTTTTATGGGATTGTGTAAAAATTGGCATGTTATTGATTTAATTTAACAATGATTATATCTTCAGGTAGATAAGCTAAGTTGATCTTTCCTCCTTTGTTGAGAAGTTGGTTGAATGCTGACTTTTATGTAAAGGCACGTGTTTTCAAAGATTCTTCATCAAACTCAGTTCCTTTACCATGTAGATAGACACAAAAGTGGTGCAAGAAAGTGTGATTTTTTAGGAAGAGTTCATGGTTTATATAGAGAAACTTCCTTCTCTTTATGAGTTCCTTTTGACTAGGTTGTCTCCTTTTTAACTTGGTCTTTTGATGGAGATTCTTCCTTCTTAAATATTGAGGAGTGATCATACAATTGATCAAAGTTGATGTTGTTGATAGGTTGATTTGATAACAAATACCTTGTTTAGATGCTCAAGCCTACTAAGGTGAATAGAGGGTTTGATATTCCTCTATTGATGTGGCTAAGTGCATCAAATGATGTAATAAAGCTCCTTGATGAAGGATGATGTATCCCAATTTTGGGAATGAGATTTATTTGACTAACTTGAATATCTAGAATTATTTTGATGTTGATATTGGTTAAAATTGTGTAACTTGGATCACTAGTTGATATTCTTTTGATTTTGTTGGAAGAAACCTGATCTGTGATAGTTCAATCTAAAAGAGCACCTAAAAGGGTACTTGGATCAATTTTGGATTTCTGATTTTTGTAATTTGTAAAGTGATTTCTGATTTTGCTGATATTTTTGCAAGATGTTTGTTTGATATATGACAAGAACACAACAAACACTCATGAAAACAATAGTAGTTTTGGTCTTAATCTAACATGAAGTGTATGTTAATTTGAGGATCTTTTCAAATCGCTGATATTTTTATTGGTTTGATACAAGAAAAATACACCAAGTTGACTCTTTATTCAAGGGTCATAAATAATATCATATCCCACAGCTTGATACTACTTCAGCTCAATCAACCTTGTCACACCCTAGGGTGCACCCATTTTTTTGCCTTTTTCCAGAAGTTGAACCAAAGAGGATTGCTCAATTGGATCATTTTCTTGGGAGATGTATGGTGAGTGTCTTGGGGGAAGATTATTTCCCACCCTTATACTATGATATTACAAATATTTGGTTACTGACTCAATGACGATTCTAATTCTAAGGCTTGTAATAAGGGCTATGTTCAACTCGACGAAAGATAAAATCCCTCAAGAGGCTTCACAACCTTTAAAACAAAGGCATTTTGTATCTCAAGGATACTTGGGGAAGGATATCAATACACATTGTCATTGGATGTGATTTTCATCTCCATCCACATTTGATTATAGTGATTTGGTAAACTTGGCTTTAAGCCATTCTCCACTTAGGTCATTCCCCTCTCACTAGCCTTATGGGCTTCTCAGGAGGGAAGGCCTACTAAAAGTTTTATCTTATTGCAAGAATTGAAATAAAGCATTCAAATAGCGAGTTTGGATTTTTGATCACACAATTAAGGGGATAGCATATACCTATCACTTTCGAGACATGACTTACTGCTTGTTCTTTTTAATCCTTCATTGCAATGATTATCTAATTACTATTTGGAGATATTGCTCCAACAAACATGGTGTTTGTTTTAGTACCACATAGCAATTTTTTGAACTTGAAAGAAAACCTAGTCAATAAAAGAAATCGAGTACCAAAAGCAAATACGGCTTATTCTTTTGAACTTGCAAAATGAGATTGATTGTTCTTTTTATCCTTGAAAAAATTTGAAAATTTGTCTTGTTCTTTTTAGAGCCCCAAAAAGAGATGTGATCCTAACTTGCAAAAATGAAATTTGATTTGTTATTATTTTTATCCTTGCAAGAAAGAAATATTTGATTCCTTTTAAAAACCAAATGAGAATGAGGTCCTTTTTAGTTGCACCAAATGAAAATGTAGTTCTTTTTAGTGTTTTTGCAAAAAGAAAAGTGAATTCTTTTTACCAAATTTGAAGCCAAGTAAGGAAAAGCTAAACTAACTCCTTTGTTTCTACAAAACCACTGTTAGACTACAAGCAACCAGTTAGAAAATCAAATCTGATGGTGGGCTTCACAAGCCTAATTTCCTAACCAGTTACAAATTTTTCATGCTCCCTGTGTTAAATAGGCTAAAATAGAGACTGCATGCACTAAAACATATATTGTATGGGCTAAAAGAAAGACTATATGTGCCAGAAGAAAATTTTTATGTGCCAAAAGAAAGACTTTATGTGCCAAAACAAAGACTATGCACCAAAATAGAGACTATATGTGCTAAAAGAAAGACTGCATGCACTAGAAAAATGTGTATATATGCTAACAAAAAGTTTGTATGCACTAGATGAAGGTATGCATGATCCACAGGAAATGTTATATGAGTTAAAACTTCCTCTGTATTTTCCAAGTGTGAACCTACGGAAAAAAATGTTAGAATGAGTGGGTTGCCCCATGGTGGGTGCCAAAAATGTACACCTGATAAGAGGGGTCAACCAAATGATAGCAAACACATTCAAGTATACCAATGAAACATAACAAAACAAATATCTAAATGACAAAACAAGTTAATCATCCATCTCCTAAGATTGTTCCATTGTTCTCTATCTGCAAGGATCCTTCAAAGCAAGATAGCTCTCAGATTATATGAGCACTTGATCTCTAGGATGACTACCCAAAGAATGAGGGACAGATGAGCAAAGATATAAATGTAATATGCAACTAATATCTTAGCATGATATTGATATGAAACTAATTATGATATGGTGCAAGATGAAGAGATTGAATTGAAGATTAAGCTAACATGATATACTATCCTAACATGATAATGCTATGATAGTACTAATTTATGATAAAGAAACTAACATGCTATGACAGTGCTATTTCTATCTAAAATTCTTTAAACTTATGAGAGAGGAAAATCCAAATTCTTGATAGCCTAGATGCATAAAACTTGGATTATGATAATGAGGGAATGAGGGTTATTTATAAAAGAAATGGTCAATCGGATGGCCAAGATTGAATTGGCTTAAGAAGGGCTAGGATTGAATGATTTTCAATCCATGTGAGATTTTCAACCCAATCCCATGTTGACAAGTGTCACCATGAGATTTCTTGAGAGGAGAGGGAAGAAACATTAAATGCTTGAGTAGACCTGGTGGTCAATCCCTTGTGGGCAAGATAATTGGATAAATCTATTATCCAAGGATAAAGACTTTTTCCAATGGACAAACTCTTGTGCAAAGGTTAGTGTGGTGAGAAGTGAAGTCTTGTAAGAGAAATAAATGCTTTTTGAAGACTTTGGAGGTTAACTTATTTTAAGGGAGAAAATCTGTAGTGGCTTATGTAAGATCCTTTAATGGTTATTGAAGACTTTGGGGGTTTGAGAAGTGACTTGTTTTTACTTAGGAATGTGACAATGTTTAGGATAGGATTTGATTTAATTAAGTGAGATTTAGGAGGTTTTAGAAGAATGGTTAGGGTGCAAGTGGATCTTATAGGAGAATGCAATTGGGAGAAATTAGGATTTCTAATTAAAATAAAATGATTTATTTCAAATAATGGGTCCAACTTGCATTTGTAGGGAAACACAAGTGGGAGGGTAATTTATAAATAAATATTGATTTATTTATATCAGAAGATGAATTTAATTAAATGTAAATTCAATTAAATGTGGAAAGGGGATTTAATCAAATAAATAGGATTTATTCAATTAACAGAAGAAAGGTTAATTAATCAAATATTAAATTTGGTTAATAGCTGAATAGAAGAAAGGAGACATTAATGAAATCTTAATTTAATTAATGGTTAGATAAATCATATTTCAAATAAATAAAATTCATTTAATTAAGTGGACAGAAATAGGTGTCTACACTAGCTATATAAACTCATCATGAATTCGGCTCAAGACATACCTGACCCATTCGGGTTCATAAAAAACTGGAAAGTGAACAAACTGGATAAAACCCTTACCTTGCAATGATTTGAATTCTGGGCTTCAGGTTCCCCATCTCATCCATCATATGTTTGGTGTATAATGATAAAATATCTGCATTGCCAAGTTCTTCAATATTGCAGTGAATGTATGCCCTAATGTCCTCATTATGCAACACTTCATAGGACATAGAAGAAAATGCTCCATTTGGATCATATTCTACTGATTTGAATGGGTGTTTCTTGAATATTAGTCTTGCCCTATTAGTAATCTCTACTACCAACATAGTTACCACATTAGATGATGATGCCATTTCAAAATGAGGTTATAAATAGATAGCTCGAACATGGATAAATACCTTTTCAACTTCAACCAGATGCTAGGAATCTCAGTAGGATTTCTTTAAGATTTTTTTCATTGCTCAATCTATTTAGCCTCATTCCTCTTCTCTTTTGCTTAGTTCACAATGTGAAGAATGAATAATAGAATACCTTTTTCTTCATCAAAAACCTAACTTTAAGTTGTAATAAATTCACAACCCTAAAGGTTTCCCTGATACTCTGCTTCTCAAGAATTCATCACCAGATTCTTAGATCAACATGAAATCTTTCGGATATTATTCAACATCAATTGCACAATAACTCAGAATCTTTTGCAACATTTCACAGCCAGTTATAGATCTCAAGAGGGGTTTTTAAGGATCTTCATGAAAAACTTCCCCCTAAGGCATTTGGCCTTAGTTTCTAGATGAGGTTCCAACACCGGAATCAGGTGTGGAGCCATTATGTGCATTCAAATATTACTTCTTAACCCACATCTTCTTATGCTACTCTCTGACCTCCTCAATCTTTGCTTTACCCTTTTCATCTAATTTGTTCTTGTCTACCAGAGCATTCTTGCTCACATTCTTGTTTCTGCAATATTTTGCAATGTGACTAGATTTGTTGCATGCATAGTAGACAACATTTCCTTGCATGGGCCTGAAGTTCATTTGATTTGGTCTCATCCTGCATTGGTTATAAATATGTCCAAACATTCCACACGCATAGCATCTCTTATTTTGGAAATTATTCATCACTCCTTTGCACATGTTTGACTTATGACCAAAGTTGTTGCATTTGAAACATTGACCGGTAAAGGTTGGACCATTATTCATCATCCTATTTCTGTATTGACTTGCCATATGGCCTAATTTATTACAAACAAAACATTTACCATTGAATTTATAAGCATTAGGCTATCTTACTGGAGGTCTCTTGTTCTTTTGATGATTTCTTTGTCCAAAACCGGAGGATTCTCCTTTCTCATATCCAAGTCCTCAAATGTCTTTTCCACCAGTGATTTTTTTAGTGGCTAATATTCGCCAATTGGCTATTTTTTGAAATTTAGGAATCAAAATTTGGCTAATAAGTTCAACTTTTATGGTGACCCAAATTGCCACATTTTTATAAATTTTTATTTTAGTGTTATTTAAATCGCCAGAGAATTTATTTTATTAATTCATTTAACTCAAATATTTGCCACAATATTTGATACATGATTGGATCAGATTCACCAAAATTTAATAATTTATTGTAAAAATCTAAATTAATTCACTACTAATATATTATAATTATTAGTTACTTTAGGATTATATCAACAATATTTAGTTTCCACCATTGATTTAAAATATTCAATCTAATGACCTTGATTGTATTCCATGAAGTAAATTGTGCTTACAAGTTGCAATGCTTGTGGGGGTTGAAATTGCTTTTGAATTGTAGACCTCAATGAAAATCAAGGGTCTAAAAGCAATTTTTGGCCACATGAGCATTACAAATTGTTGGTACATTTTATCTAACAAAATACAAAGAGGGTTATTAGATTATTTTAAATTAATAGTAGAAACTAAATAAAGTAGAGTTTACCCCTTAAACTTATTAATGATTTGCACCTTTAGGTCTCTAATTTTCTATAAAAAAATGATTTTTTAAATGATAGGATTTGCAATAGTAATTAATGCATACTTTAATTATTTTCCAAGATTCGTCAATATTTTCTACCAAAAAATAATAATTAAAAAAAATTCACCAATAAAATTAATATTTTTCTTTAAAAAAAGGAAAGATTCACCAATAAGAATTATTATTTTTTATTAAAAAGTTTAAATATTTGCCAAGATTTTATAAAAAATTTTGAGAGGGGGTTTCTTAAAAATTATCAATGTTTTCCACTTCTTTGACTTTCTAGCATTTCATCTAGCCCGGTTGAGCTAGCTTTGAATTTTTCTTTGTACTCATTAGCAGTGGAAAGTTCATCTCTTAGAATTGTCATTTGCCTTTCAAGTTCTTGACCATCATTCTTGGATTACACCAATTCAAGTCTCAACTGATTATTCTCATAGTTCAATCTGCAATATTCATCAGATCTATCCTTCAATGACTGAGTCATATTTTCCTCATTCTTCTTCATGTCTTCAATATCCTTTGTCAACTTCATCACAATAGATTGCATCTCATTCTTCAAGACTGCATTATCTCTAGCAAGCTTCTCACATTCATCTGTCTTGTCTTATAGGGCTTGATTGTCAAAGATTTGTTCTTCTTTCTCCTCGAGTTTATCCATCAATTCTTTTCTCTTCTCTTTGGATGCGTTCACTTGTTCTTTCAAAGATTCAAAGATATTTTCAGTAGCATCCAGACTTGTCCTCAAGCTACTTTTTTCTATCATTGCTACATCAAGATCTTCAAGTGCCACAATAAGTTGCTTTTACAAACTGAAGTCCATTGATTCAATCTTTTAGATCTTCCTCAAGTTGTTAGGGTTCTTCCCAGGAACTAAGATCTAATACCAATTGTTGGAATCAATGAACATTGAGAGGGGGAGTGAACAAGTGTTCTGCAATTTATAAATTTATTAAACTGATTCGTAAACCTCCAAATGCATAAGAGTGAAAGTAAAGTGCATAAACATAAAGCAATCAACCACAAAACAATAACACCAAAAATTTTAAGTGGAAACCCAGAAAGGGAAAAACCACGGTGGGATTGAGACCCACAATAATATTACTCTGATCAAGAGTATGATAATATTATAAAAGGGGAATGCACTTGCATTTAGGCACACTTCCTAGAGATCACTACTCAAATACAAAAGAGGGCTAAAACCCGGAGGAATCACTATCCTACAAATGATTTATAAAATAAATAACAATAAATGAAATGATATATAGCATCTACAAATGCCAAAAAGCAATTCTGGTTAAGCAAAATCTGATTGTTTATCTCTATTCTAGTTGTAGACACTTAAAAATAATTATTTTAATTATTTTTAATTCCTCACATAATTAATTAATTAATTATGTTAATTCAAATTCTCCTCAATATTAATTAAATATAATTAATATTGTCACTATAGTATGTGACTGATTTATTTAATAAATCAATCCCTTTCTTTATTCTTCTAAAAAATTAAATCCTCACAAATCTTCCTCTTAGCTAATTAATCTCAATTAATTAGTTAACCTACATGATTCCTACAAATCATCTTCTTAATTCATCATTAACCTAATAAAGTCTTCTAGAAACTCCCTAACCTTACTTAACCTTATTCTTCTATTTTTTTATTCCCTCCACTCATTCTCTCTCCTAGTCAAATCCTCCTACAAATCCTATCTCACCTATCCTTTCTTCTAATCCCCCTCCTAATGAGTTGCTAGTGACTAATCATCATGATTAGTTACAAAGTCAACCCCTTTTCCCTTCCATCCAACCACTAGCTTTAAATGCTCTTTTCCTAGGTGAATGTGAGATTTTCACATTCCTCTAGGCATCTCCTCTCCCAAGGAATTTTTAATTCCTTCTTATTCCTCCAATCCCCATGATCATCCCTTTTTGGAGAATTTTAAATTCCTCCTCCCCATTCTTCAAGGAATGTCCCATCCCTTGCTCTTCTCAAGGCACATTGGGAAGTCTTCCCAATGTACCTTGAGGAGTGTGGAGACAAGAAATGCCTTTAAGGCATATCTCTTGGTCTCCACACCCTCTCTTGGGCCTTGTGTGAGCTCACAAGCAATCCTAGCCCTTCATCTTGAATCCATCCTAGCCATCCATTTTTCCTCTCCTCTTCCTATAAATTGAGGACTCCATCCCTTCATTCTTCATCTCCAAGCTTAGTAATCTTATGCTGCCCTTTTGAGCCTAGGAAAATCATCTTAGCAACCTTACCATGTCAAAATCATCTCTCATCCACACTTAATCATCTCATCCCCATCATCCTTCAAGATCCATCTCATTTGTGCACAACATAGGAGAGCCATCCACATCAAGCAAGCAAGAGGATCACATCAAGTGGAGCATCATCCAAGGGTGCCTTCAATTTATCAAGATCCATCCAAAGGAGAAGGTAAGATAGCAAGGTATAAGCATCGTCTTCATATTATATTTATGTGATTTGGTTTATGCTTCATCTTCTTATGTTTTTAGTGTTTGATTTTCACATTAACAATCCTATCCACCTTGCTTTATTTTCCCCTCTTCATTTTGGCATGCCCGGTGGGACTCACGTCCCTAAATTTAACCTCTTTTTGCAAGTTTTTGTGAATTTTTGTCGCAGGTTCCCCTTCTGTGCGAAATATTGTACGAGTTTCTATCTAACATAGAACGACTCTATTTCTTTTGTCATATGGACCACTGAGAAAACTCATATGAGTTTATGTATATATGTTGTGTTGATTCTTTTCTTTCTACTTTTTGTCCTTTGTACTGAAAATCGTACAAGTTTTTGTCTTACATAGTATGAGTTTCTGTGTTCTGTCATATGGTTATCTGGGATTTGTTTTATGAACCTGTAGAATAACTCGTATGAGTTTCTATTTCTGTTTACTCGTATAAGTGACATTTTCCTCTTTTATTTTCTGTTTCTTATACTTTAAGTTATATTCCATATATGTTGTCAGGAAGTTTGAGAGGGGTTTCAGACTTCTAGGAGTTATAATGCAAAATCTAATTTTTGGAGGTTTTTCCAAATTTCAGACTTAGTCAAATTTCAGGGCTTTTTCAGGATCAGGAGTTTTTGGATGTTTTGACAGTCTCACAAGTGTTTGCAGATCTCATTTGTCAAAGGATTCATCAATCAAATCTACACTTGTCAAAGACTTCATTTTGAAACTACTAACCGAGTGGTTTTGCAGGTTGCCTTGGAGATTCATTTAAACCACGTGTTTTTGATTTTTAGGCACTTAGGCTTAATTAGGGGGTAAATGAATCATTGTCTTTTATGTTTGTGGAATGTGTGAAAGTAGGAGAGTATGCTCTTGTCTATCTAGACAATCAAAAATCCAGA
Source organism: Cryptomeria japonica (assembly GCF_030272615.1). Lineage (NCBI taxonomy): Eukaryota > Viridiplantae > Streptophyta > Pinopsida > Cupressales > Cupressaceae > Cryptomeria > Cryptomeria japonica. Next base: position 364,698,429 of record NC_081410.1, on the reverse strand, counting down.
CCTTTGGCACTTTTCTAGTTTGTTTGTGTTCACCTTTAGCGGGCCTGCCCTCCCAACTTGCTCTTTGAGAAGGTGAGAGGGGAAAGACCCAAGTGAGTACACCTAGACTTGGGGTTCCCAATTCACTATAATAAATAGGCCATTAACTATGAAAGGGTCAATGGTTGGGGCTATATGAGAGTTCACTCTCACATTGGGTGCTTAGTAGGATCCTAGAGATCTCAATCATGCTTGTGTGACTACTAAGTTCTTGGTTCTTCGTTGGGCTATAGGCCTCAATTGTGCTTGTGCAACTACGAAGGGTAGCTCCTAACAGGAAGCCATACTAAACACCTTATGCATAGTGGCCAAAAAGCTTCTAGTCATTGGTGCAAGAGGTCGGACCTCCAAAGCCACCCATATTTTTACGGCCCTTAGTAGAGACACAAAGTTCACCATGAGGAGTTTTCATGGGAATTGATGCTTGGCTGCTCTGGAGGAGTGAGTGTCATGGAGGGGAGCCAGTGGGGTCAAGCATCTAAGTGTCCGCTCTGGGTAGGCGTAGCTAGGAAACCAATTGGGATCCAATGACTATTGTTTGTGCCAACCTTAAGAATGTTGTGTATGAGCATGAGTGTCTTTGAGATAATATGCATTTGATCATTGTGTTTGCTTTGTTTGGTACATACTTGCCAAGAGTAGACTAAAGACACATCACTATTCCCAAACACTTTGCAAAAAAACACTTGTCAAGACACAAACAATTGTCTAGGTCATTACCCACACAAAGTCCAAAATTGCGTCAAAGCTTTGTCCGTCCCATATTTCATAAGCCTAAGAGAGAAGCTAAGAGTCTATCCTCTCCATCAGCATTCAAATTTTTCCTTTGAAAAACCAACTATCATCCAAATTAGGGTGGTCGTGTCCCTTCATATAACTTGCCATTTGAATCGATCCTCCATTGAGTCATTTTCATGCTAGGAACAACCTAGTCATCAAGTTTCTTCTAAGCCATCACTATCATACCTCCTCCATCAATCACCCTCAAATTTCCTAAGGACTTAGCACATCAAATCAATCTCCCATCATTATCAAATCAATTATCAAAATCCAAATCTAATCATCCTCTAATCCAATTTAACCTCATGTTAAGGTTACATGCCTTGTGAAGTTTCATTTAGACCTCATCATTAATCAATTGGCTCTCGTGTTTGAAGAAGAATCCTCCCCAAGTACCTTTTGCCTAATCCTTTTTGAGTCGATCAAGACTCTTAACTCACATCTTTACTTTGCTTAGGGTCATTAGTCAACCCTTGGTGTAAGAGAGGCTTTTTAATCATCATTCCTAGGTCTAAATTCTACCCAACTTGGTCATTACCTTGCTTGTGGTTTCATCCACCACCTAAAATCCTCATCCAAGGACTAAGGTGTAAAATCCTAATCAAATCCGGGCTCTAATCCAAGAACCCCACCAATCAACAAAATCCCTTGTCATCAAAGATAAAATCCAAAATTCCACAAATATCTTGCTAAGTCCTTTCATCACAAATTTCCTCCTCTAAGCTTTTCTATGGTTATTCGTGTATGGTCACAAATTGATCCCAAAAGAAAAATATGGTTGGACAACAATATGGAATGCCAGACATTAGTGTCCTATATGAAGATCCCATGCAAGATCCTACACAAAGTGGGCAACCTAGCAATCAAGATCAAATCCAAAATCCTAACATGGTTAGCCAAGATGAACTCTCCCCGGAAGTGAAATTTTTTCTAGAAGACTCTTATAACCAAGAGATGATTGAAAAGTTCATCCAACACAATCCTACTACACTTCTAAAGACTCTCCTTGAAAATGGAGCTCAACTTCCACCCGAATTTGATAAATCCACCCTCGGCCAACAACCACAAGGAGACCTTGCTCCCTCACAAAGTTCTGCACCTATTATCCAAACTCAATAAATTGTAGCCCCACCAATCATCCAAGCTCAATCAATGCCACCCGTGGTGCCTCCCACCATGGTCTCCATCCCACCTCCTTGCTCTTTACCATCTATACCAGTATCAAATCCGATCTCATCTATTCTCCAACACGCTTCTATCCCACCTCCTTCCATTCAACCACATATTTCTATTCCACAAACTTCCCTTCCTGCCAACAATGTCACAAATTTTATTCAGGCCATACTCAATCCCATCACAAAAGTTTGCAGACTGTAACCAACTATCACACAAATCCCTGCGACATCGGTCCTCACATCCCACGTTCCCGCCTCCTCATCATATCAATACATTGGTGGTGGTGCACCTTCATTGACTTATCCGATTCTTGGGGAAAATACAATTCATCATTATCAAATTCCACAACAAGATCTCATCAAGGAAATTCAAGACATGAAAAATATCATCAAGGACATGAAAGAAGGGACTAACAAGAGAAAACCTTACTCGTTTGAGGAATTTTGTCCTTGTCCTTATGACCCGTCCATATCAGTTGCACCTTACCCTCCAGGATTTGAGATCTCTAAATTCACCAAGTATGAGGGTAAAGGAGATACCCTAGTCTCCTATAATGACCTATATCTTCGCAGACTCTTTCCTAAGAGTCTCACAAGAGATACCCTGGCATGGTTTTCATCTCTACCATGAGGCTCCATTGTCTCCTTTCCAAACTTGGTAGATAAATTTGTGGCCCACTATGCTTACAACATGGCTAATGACGTTTCTATGATGGACTTATGTAACACAAAACAAAGGACCGAAGAGACTTTCGCCAACTTCCTACAAATATGGTGATATCTTATCAAGAAATTCTAGTGGGACATGCCAGAACAACATCAAATTGAATTATTTCAAAAGAACTTGGTGCCTGAACTTTCAAGACCCTTGACATTCCAATGTATCAAATCCTTCCAAAAATTGACCAATAAGGGCCTCTCTCTTGAGCGTGTCTTGTTGGAGGAAGGAACCTTGAAACATTACCAGAAATCAACACAAAGTTCTTCCTCTTATCATAACGACAAGCCAAAATTCTGGTCTAAAAACAAAAACATGGTCAATGATGGTGTAACTGATGCAAAGTGGGTCCAAACAGTGGCTGCTCCCAAAAAATCCACCACCAATAATCATCAATTCAACAATCAAAACAACCAAAATCAATCACAAAAGCCTCACAATAGTGTTTTAGTCCAGGGACAACCACCCGATCAAATAATAGGATTCCAAGAGATTTCACTCCTCTTGCTGAGCCTATTGAAATGGTGTTTCAAAACCTTGTCCAAGCAGGCATAGTTGTCTTTCCGATCACTCGCCTATTTGACCCCAATCAACCCAAACCTAGATGGTACAATGCGAATGAGTATTGTGAGTATCATCGTATCAAGGGACATGACACACAAAAGTGCATGAAGCTCAAAATATACATACAAGATCTCATTAATAGGGGTGAGATTGAAGTAGCAAACGCAAAACCTGGTAATAACAATGACAAACTTAAAATGTATCAGGAACCATTCCCAAAGCATGATAAAGGAAAAGGCTCATCATCTAACATAGTGGGTTATGACTACACCAATCACATAACTAGCTTTGAATCTTTAGTGGGTCGCATTGAGCCCATAGACAACCATGTTAATGTCATAACCATCCAAGGAGTTAATCCTCCCCCTCCCCAAGGTAGACCAAACCCTGCTAGGATATTCATTCAAGGCACCATGCCTTCCACCTTCCATCCCCAAAATGACTATAATGTAACCACACATCAAGGAAAAGTCACCATCCAAGGAGTTCCTCCCCCACCAAACCCCCCACCTATGTCTTCCACCTGCCAATATGACCTCCTGGACCAACTTGGGAAGACCCCTGCATAGATTTCCATTCTAGAACTTCTCAAGACTTCCCCTGTGTATAAGGAAATTTTGGAACAAGCCCTCCTTGAGTCCCGCATTCCTGATAACATCAATGCTACTCAATTCCAAGCTCTCATTGGAAACCTTGCTACCTAGTAGCACCATGTATTTACCTCCAAAGATGCTCATGCAGATGAAGATCACAACAAACCTTTGCACATTGAAGCACTTATCCAAAAACACAAGGTCAAACGTATTTTGATAGATGGTGGATCCGGACTTAATCTATGCACATATAAGTTAATAAAACAATTGGGAGTTTCTGAGGACTTGGTAGACACATCAGGAAGGATTACCATAAAAGCATATGATGATGTCGAGAGAGTTTCGAAGGGCATGATCACCTTACCTCTTCAAGTGGGACCTATTACAATTGAAACCCCTTGCCAAGTACTAGATCTTGATCTCCCCTACAATATTCTCCTCGGGTGGCCATGGATTCACTCCTTGTAGGCCATATCCTCCACCTATCACCAATGCATCAAATTCCCCTATAATGGAAGAGAGATCACTATCAAAGGTGATCCCCAACCTTTTCAATATTGCAAACTATTAGAGGGGAAGCATCTATATCATTTCCCACTAAATAGACCCTCACCAACGCCTCCATCTGACACATCAAATGTTGCCTCCACTTCATTCCAAATAGATAATCAAATCAAGATCTTGGATAATGGCTATGGAGAATACAAATTGGAGGACGTCTTATTAATAGGCAACCTCCCTCTCTCTCCTAAGTCATTTGGCAAACCGAAAGAGCTCAAAAAGGACCCAAAACCAGTCATGCAATGCCAAAACACCACCTTCCAGTAATGGGGCCCACTTGATGAAGAGAGCCTCAAATCATATATCTCTTCATGGCTGTACTGGGAAGAGGATTAAGATCCAACAACAATATCCAAAAAAATGTATCCAAAAGCATTAGTCATAGTTGAAAAAATGGGTTACAAAGGACATGCCCTAGGACCAGAGGAGAAAGGAAGAAAAACATCCATAAATCCTATCTCCTACAAATACAACAGAGGCTTGGGGTACACCCCAGTGCCTAAGATTACTATCACTAGTGCCCCTTCTAGTCCTTCTTTGGATATCGAAAGCACTGATGAAGAGGAGTTCCACGAAATGCCTTATGAATATGAAAATGATATATTCTTTGACACTCACATAAATACCATTTCCACCATACCCCCTTCCACCTCACATGAGCTACATCTTGTCCATCCTAAACTCGTAGACTGGGGCCAACAAGACAAACCCACGTTAGACATTTGTGTCGATGATAATGCTCTTATTACTCTCCTAACGATGCAAAATCTAGAAAGTTGTAACAAAGTCGAGGGCATTCAACTACATGAAAAGGGATACTTTGGTAGTCAGGTCAATGCCCTTAGCCGCAAAAAAGATAATCAAAGCAAAAAACATGATTCCCTAGGTGAAAACCCCTCTGAGGAACCTTTGGATGAGCAAAAATAAAAACAAAGGGCGTATCCAAAATGAAAACCTGGAAATGGCACTTAATGGTGAGGGACTTGACCTCCCTACCATTGGCTACCTTCCATAGGACAGATCGAATTTGTTGATAGAAGAAACATATAGCATCAACATGGGCACCAAAGTCATCCCACAAAATGTTCTCATTAATAAGTCCCTCACGAAAAAAGAGAAACAAGATTTCATCATCTTCCTTAAAGAGGTAAAAATCAATTTTGCATGGTCCTATGCCGATAAACCAGGGTTGGATCCTGCCTTGGTGGTTCACAATCTTGTTGTCCGCCCAGATGCAAAACTTGTAAAACAAAAATTGCGCAAAATGCACCCACATATTGCACTCCTGGTCAAGGCAAAACTCCAAAAGATGTTAGATGCATAATTCATCAAACCAATAGACTATGCTGAATGGGTTTCCAACATTGTACCTATTGTCAAACCAGATGGGGGCATCCCCATCTACACAGATTTATGAGATCTAAATAGAGCTTGTCCTAAAGATGATTTCCTGCTCCTCAATATAGATATGATTGTGGACCTTACAATAGGACATGAGATGTTGTCACTTATGGATGGATTTTCTGGATACAACCAAATTAGGATTGCAGATGAGGATCAACATAAAACTGCATTCACAACACCATGGGGTACCTTTTGTTATCGAGTCATGCCTTTTGGTCTCAAAAATGTGGGAGCTACATATCAACATGCCATGACAACAATTTTTTATGACCTCTTACACAAAATTATGGAGGACTATGTGGATGATCTGATAGGAAAATCTAAGAGAAGGAAAGAACACATTCCCATTCTAAAGTAGATTTTGAAAGATTAGAAAAGTACAAACTACGTCTGAATCCCCAAAAGTGTGTATTTGGAGTCACGTCGAGAAAATTATTAGGATTCATTATTTCCTGTAGAGGCATCGAGGTCGATCTGGCAAAAGTAAAAGCTATCATGGAAATGCCTCCACCAAAAACTCTTAGACAACTGCACAGTCTCTAGGGAAAACTATAATCTGTTACACGCTTTATTTCACAACTAGTAGAAAAGTGCCATCCATTTGCATACCTCCTATGCAAGGACATGAAATTCAAATGGGACTACTTATGCCAAATGGCATTTGAGAAACTAAAAGAATCTCTAGCATCACCTCCAGTATTGATGCCTCCTACTCCTAGAAAACCCCTTATTTTGTATATATGTGCTACTGCAGTAGCATTGGGGGCATTATTGGCACAGACAGATGACCAAGGAAAGGAACATTCCATTTACTACATCAGTCGAACACTGGTAGGGTATGAACTCAATTATACCCCCATTGAAAGAGCATGCTTGGCATTGGTGTTTAGCACACAAAAACTTTGACACTATATGCTAAACAACAAAACAAGACTAATTGCTAAAATTGATCCACTCAAATATCTCTTGTCAAAAGCTACTCTCACTGGCAGAACCGCTAAATGGGTCATGCTCTTAAGCAAATTTGACATTGAATACGTGGATAGAAAGGCAATCAAGGGACAAGTCATTGTAGATCAGTTGGCTGAAGCTCCACTTCCAGGTGACCATCCTCTTCTCACAAAATTACCAGATGAGTTCATCATGGCGATTGTACTTTGATGGCTCTTGCACCCAAAATGGATCGGGCGCAGGAATATTATTGGTCACACCTCAAGGAGATGGCATCCCAAAATCATACAAGATAGCCTTTACATGTATCAACAACATAGCAGAATATGAGGCTCTCATCATAGGTTTGCACTTGGCTATCCACTAGAAAATAAGGAGTTACAAGTCTATGGCGATTCCTAGCTCGTCATAAAACAAGTTAATGATGAGTACCAGAAAAAAGATGATAAACTCCTTGCCTATCGTACCATGGTTGAAGATCTTAAGAAACATTTCATGGCAATCAAGTTTGATCAAATCCCATGAACAAACAAGAGGGCTACAGATGCAATGGCCACCATTGGCTCCCTCCTTCAAATGCTAGCACATAGTCAGAAGTGCAAGTTCTTGATCAAGCAATTATTTATACCAGCATATGACCTACCAACATCTGAAATGGTGTGTGTTCTCATTGGTCCTGAGTCCCCTTGGTACCAAGAAACCTTTGTTTTCCTCAAAGACAACACCATTCCCCCACATCTCACCAAAACCCAACAACAAACATTCATTCGCTGATGTGCTCATTACACCATCCTTGGAGACACCTTGTTTAGAAGGAATTTTGATGGTTCCCTCCTAAGGTGTTTAGATAAATAAGAAGTGGAATGGGCATTACACAAAGTACACAAGGGCATCTTTGGGGCACACTCAAGTGGGCTCACATTGGCTAAAAATTTTTTGAGAACATGGTACTGTTGGCCTAAAATGGAAGTAGATGCATACAACTATGTGAAGAAATGCATCCCTTGCCAGCAACATGGTGACAAGATTCATGCACCGTCACAACAATTGCAGCCATTTATTACATGATGGCCCTTCTCATAGTGGGGTCTCAATCTCACTGGGAAAATTCACCCTCCATATTCAAATAGACATAAATTCATTATCACTACCACCGAGTATTTCACTGAATGGGTAGAGGCTATCCCTCTTACTTTTACCACTGGCAAACAAATATCTATGCAAGCACCAAGGTAAATAACCAGATCCACTATCTGCAAATCACCTGCCATCCAGCCCACCCATTCGCAACATTCCTTCTCTTTTGCCTCCCAATAAAACACGCATATGATGATGAGTCTTCACCTAAGTCATGAACAAGGAATGTCCCATTAAACTGAGCTTTTATGCCTCTCTATAAGCTCCAAGAAGTCTTGAGAAACAATCCCAAGTCCGCATGCCACTTTCCAAAACCGTAAAATAGCTTGCCTAAATCCACAAGTCCACTTTGCCCTAGGGATGGCTCCTTCCCTCGCCTAGCAACCTAATCCTCCATCCTGGTCCTACTCTTGGCAAGAGATATCATTTGGTCATAGAAGAATTGACTTGTTAGATTTTGTTGGATCTTTTCATTTAGAGTTGCATCTTACCCTATGACTGCAACTATCTACGACTTCCTGGCTTTTCCATATCCAGGTATGTTACAATAGGCGCATACTGGGGCATATTTTCATAGCATGGCATGTTTGGATCTCTCTTGTATAAACCAACTATTTGGGATTAGTGTTTGTCAACACCTACCCTTTCATGTACAAGAGTTATCGGTGTGTTTAAGGGTCTCCTTGCACGTACCCACAACTCTGTATCAATGTTTATTAACATTTGCAGAGCTGTGTGTAAGGAATTCTCGTTTATCTGAGAGTCAATCCATGCCTTGGGTTTCTCATGGCATCCTGATTTCTATAATCAGTGGTGCAAGTCACCCAGGGCAATATCAAACTAGGTTGGCTCTCCACATATGTTGCGCACAAAATCTCACCACCATTCCATAAAATCCTAAACTCGATAATCACATGGAGTTCTAAATTTCCCCCATTTCCCATCTATTCCATATTCTTCTATCTCAGATCATTACGAGCACCTCACCTAATCTTGACCCCTATTTCTAGCCCTAAAATCTACCTAAAATAAAAAATTTCAAATGACAGATAGACCTACTCACCAATGGTCCATAGCTTGTCGGTCGGTCAAAATGTCAGATCCTCTCAGCATGATGATCATGAATTGGAATGCGATCCATCTCTCATTCTCTTCTTCTTCACTCTGAGTAGCTCCAAGGCTTGTGTGTGTAACAATGACCCCTCATTGGGCCCGTTGTGGCTTATATTGGCCCCCGTGAGGGCCCATTTTCCTCCGTGGTCTCACATCTCCTATTCTTCTTTCCAAATTCTTCACAACTCCTTCATATTTCTTCCTCATTTATCCCTTCCACCCCAATTCTTCTTCCTCTATTTTCAAGAATTTTTTGTCCTTTTTCTGAAAAAATTCTCGAGGGGGCATACACCTCCCATGCTTTACGCTAGGGCATCTTTTTCTTCTTCTATCTTCTACACATCGCCAAATTTGCCGTTGCGTAAAAGAGGGGCAAAATGTAGACAGTTAAAAATAATTATTTTAATTATTTTTAATTCCTCACATAATTAATTAATTAATTATGTTAATTCATATTCTCCTCAATATTAATTAAATATAATTAATATTGTCACTATAGTATGTGACTGATTTATTTAATAAATCAATCCCTTTCTTTATTCTTCTAAAAAATTAAATCCTCACAAATCTTCCTCTTAGCTAATTAATCTCAATTAATTAGTTAACCTACATGATTCCTACAAATCATCTTCTTAATTCATCAATAACCTAATAAAGTCTTCTAGAAACTCCCTAAACTCACTTAACCTTATTCTTCTAATTTTTTATTCCCTCCACTCATTCTCTCTCCTAGTCAAATCCTCCTACAAATTCTATCTCACCTAACCTTTCCTCTAATCCCCCTCCTAATGAGTTGCTAGTGACTATTCATCATGATTAGTCACAAAGTTAACCCCTTTTCCCTTCCATCCAACCACTAGCTTTAAATGCTCTTTTCCTAGGTGAATGTGAGATTTTCACATTCCTCTAGGCATCTCCTCTCCCAAGGAATTTTTAATTCCTTCTTATTCCTCCAATCCCCATGATCATCCCTTTTTGGAGAATTTTAAATTCCTCCTCCCCATTCTTCAAGGAATGTCCCATCCCTTTCTCTTCTCAAAGCACATTGGGAAGTCTTCCCAATGTACCTTGAGTGTGGAGACAAGAAATTCCTTTTAAGGCATATCTCTTGGTCTCCACACCCTCTCTTGGGCCTTGTGTGAGCTCACAAGCAATCCTAGCCCTTCATCTTGAATCCATCCTAGCCATCCATTTTTCCTCTCCTCTTCCTATAAATTGAGGACTCCATCCCTTCATTCTTCATCTCCAAGCTTAGTAATCTTATGTTTCCCATTTGAGCCTAGGAAAATCATCTTAGCAACCTTACCATGTCAAAATCATCTCTCATCCACACTTAATCATCTCATCCCCATCATCCTTCAAGATCCATCTCATTTGTGCACAACATAGGAGAGCCATCCACATCAAGCAAGCAAGAGGAGCACATCAAGTGGAGCATCATCCAAGGGCACCTTCACTTCATCAAGCTCCATCCGAAGGAGAAGGTAAGATAGCAAGGTATAAGCATCATCTTCATGTTATTTTTATGTGATTTGGTTTATGCTTCATCTTCTTATGTTTTTAGTGTTTGATTTGCATATTAACAATCCTATCCACCTTGCTTTATTTTCCCCTCTTCACTAGTTATCTACTTCGTTCTGTTGCACAGTCATATACTAGAGCACCAAATCTACATACTGATGCTTATTTTCTTATCACACATCAACATTTGCACAGCTACCATATATCTACCATACCAAAATGGTCATACAAGTCGATCTTATATATCTGCACTACCAAAAATAGATCTCCAATATGTCGGCTTCATAATATTGCAAACTATGAAATGTGTACCAACAAGTCGGTTCAATTCATCCCCAAATTTATATGTATACATAAACAAGATAATAACAAGATTCTCACATGTCGACACAATTACCTCAAACTCAAAAACAACCACCAAAATAATCCCCAAGATTTTGGATCACACATTACATCACTTATCATCAAAATGACTTTGTTCTACCTGAATTACCGGATACCGGATCTTCAATCTTGCTCATGAATCAACACCAGATACCAAGATTACAAAATAAACTACCTCTAACCTCGAATCATATACCTCTATTACTGCAACCAAAGTTATGCAACCAAAATCAAGATCTACACAATGCACTCATACTCTTTCGGATATTGTATTCCAATTTCCAGACTTATGCCTAATGAATAAGATAACTTTTGGTAAATCAGATCTACATGTACTGGATATGATTTCTAAACTGAGTTGACATCAATGAAAACTCCTAAACATCTCTCATGGATCAATCTTCACGAAAACAATGTCTCTTGCCAACAAATTAGTGTTTCACCAATTAAGATAATAAAACCACTAATATTACCTAGTTAGCCATTACATTAAAAGAGGCGTAAATCCAATAGATCTAGCAAAAATTCAATTAGGAAAAGGGAAGAGATAATAATTAGAATTACTTATTTGTTTTCCTCCCCCTTTTGAGTTGAAGTTTTATTTGAATTTTAAATTTGAGGGCAAAGAAATAAATAACTGAAGTGAAATTGTAATAAAAAATTGATACAAATATTAGACTGAGCCACATATAGAAATCTGAGTAGGAGAATAGAATCAGAACCTATTGTTGGAAATTCAAGTTGAATTGTTGGGACCCATGTGGTAGGTCGCCCTGGTCTTGTAACCTCCTGATGGGTAAATGGGATCTTTTCCAGATCACAAAGACACACTAGATCCATTGTCGGAAGATCAAGCAAAATTCGCAGGACCTTGATTGGTAGGTCGCCCTTGTCCTTTTCTTTTCACTTCTTCAAAATATGAACCTATACATCATCTTGAATTATATTAAAATATCTGATCACAACTCCTAAATTAATTTCCCACACATAAAAAAGAGATAAAAAGGGGTTGTGGATAAGGGTTTTCCTTTGGGAAAACCCCGGTTTAGGAATTAACCTTGAAATTGAAATGATAATTGTAAACGAAATAGAATTGAGTTGTAGAAAGATGCTTTCTTTTTGAGGGAAAGGTTAGATCTGAAATTGAATGCTTGTAATTGAACTGTATACCTTGATGAAGCTTGCTTGAATTCTCATATAAGGTCTTTATGATGTCATGTAGTCTTCATAAACATTTGATTATGGATGCCATATTGAATGCTTGAAATTGACTTAACCTCTCCTTTAATGCTTGATGAATTCTTTATTGCTTACTCAGTTAAATCAATTTTTATATAATTGAATTGAGATATTGATTGAGGTTCTTAGGTTTTGTTAGGTTTCAAATGAGAGGGGTAGGCCTCTTTTTATACATAACAATCCAAAAATTATTTGAATTTTTGGAGTAGGTTAACATGAGACCTAAATTCCTATGCACTTGATGTGACCATTGTGAGGACCAAATTTGGGTCTTGATTATGAGGACCAGGGTGGTTTGGCACCATGGTCCTCAGCTAGGACTAGGGTGCCCTAGACACCTGATACCAATAATCAGGTTTCAAAATTGGGAAAGATACACAAGAGAAATTGAAAATGAAGGTTTGGTGGAGGTGTGAGAAAAATCAAAGAAAATATCAAGCACTAAAAGACAAAATGCCAAGGTGAGGATAAAATTGTATGCGAATATTATAATTAGTACTAAATAAAAAAGTCTTCAAGTCAAGTGGTTGGAGAGACCTTTAATTTAAAATGTATCAACCACTAATTTATTATTCTTGACATGTTATTATAATAGCACAAGTGGACTTCTAGAAGGAAAAAATATGTACACCGATTGAGAAGAAAAATAAGACATGAATTCCACTATCCAACAAGGTGTGTGATGTTAGGTGATTCATGTAGATAAAAAAAGGAATGACACTAGAATGCCATAGTATACTAGGTAATCAATATCTATGGAGACACAAATAACAACAATAAGAAACACTTTCATAGGTGTGCACAACAATGGTCACACTAACAATGATCACACTAACAAGCCACAATATACAAGGTGACCAAGAACAAAGGTATAAATTTTGATAACCATGCCTCAAGGAGCATTAAGTAACACAACACCACCACTTCAAGGATACATGAAATAAATTACCACAATAAAAAATGAGGCCTGATATACCCCCCTGTTGGATATTGTTGTTGCTAGGATATGTTGTTGTCATTGATGTCAACATATTCATGTGTTTTGGTGATCCAATATTTCCAGTGAGTTGATCTGGTTGGTTTATCTATTTGGGATGTTGATTCAACTAGAGATACTTCATTCTTTATTGGTTTCAGTGGTTTGGAAGTTTACTTGATCATATCATTTTGTTCAGTTTGAGGTTTAGTTTTTCTATTAAGTGGCTAGCAGAATCTGGTGTTTGATCCATTATGCTCTGGTATGATCATATCTTAAGCTGCAGATTTGGTAGACTATTTTGGATGATCATGTATATCTTCATTTTAGATAGTTCATGATTTGGTGCTCTGCAAGTTATCTTTCTAGTTCAAATTGTTGCTGTTAAGTGTTCTTGAGTGTTAGCATGTTGATTGATGAAGATTTGAATAAGTGGTGTTGGTGCAGCTATTGCAGATGGTTACAACATTCTTGTTGGTGTTTCTTGATTATGTCCTATTTGTTTTGATGGTCCACATTAATCATTGTGAGAGTTAGTGAAGATCTTTTGGGTCCGATGATATTCTTTGTGTTATGCAGTATTTTTGGTGGTGTAGTGTGTTGCATTTGATTTTGGCAAGATTTCTAGTGGTGTTACATGTTTGAGGATTTGATTTACATCCATGCTATGTCATCTATGGTATTTTATTGGTCTGGTGGTTGATTTATATATCGTATGATGTAATTTTATAATTTGGTGTTGAGGGTTTGAGTTGACCTTGTAGTCAGAGTTGATGAATTGTATAAATAAGTGTTATACTCATGTTATTCATGTATGGTGGTTGTGTCTGCATTATCAGAGAGGTGTATGTGTGAATTAGAGAATTCATATTTTGTTGTGATGTATTGAGTAGAGATTGTTGCAAGGAAGACAAATGTTCTTAACTGGAACTGTCATCCGACATTAGGAGATGCTATTCTTTAAGTCCATCTTAACCGGATTGTAGTCTAAATATTATTGTAAGGTAGTGAACCTTCCCTAAGGGTTGGAGCCTTTTGGGTCATCATATATTGAGTAGTGAGCTCTAGGCACTGTGCCTGAGTGCATGTGCATTCCCTATTTTAATAGTTACACATACTACTATGGAGTATTATCTTATTGTGGGTAGGTTCCCACTGTGGTTTTTCCCTTAACCGGGTTTTCCACGTCAAAATCTTGGTGTTATGTGTGTTGCTATTATTGTGTTTATCTTTATTCTTGCTGCAGATGATCAGATATGTGTTACCAAATTTTGCACATGCCAAATTTAGTGCCTTAATGAAGCCTTTCATTCATTCATTTTGAAAAGTTCAAATCATGAACGAGAAATCAGAAATGCATTATTTTTGTCTAACTTGTTTGCTTCATGTGCAGATACAGGAAAAGTAAGACAACACGTGTGTTAAAATGTTGCTCCCACGAGAGTTGAGCTCAACATGTTGTAGATCACAGAGATATTTATGCTCCATTGTAGATGAAATGGTGTGGCTTATCAAACCTTCAGGTAAATGCATTATTGCCAGGCGTAAAACCAACACAACTCTTGCCAAATCCTCCATGTTGTGTGATAAAATGGCATTTTGACAAGGCTCAGAAGTTTTCAAACAAAGGCACAGGCATAGAACACAGGAAAGAACAAGGGATGTGTAAAAGCATTTATCCCACATTGGTAGTGCAGAGGGAGTATCACATTTAAATATAAGAACACATGTAACTATAGTGTCAAAGCTTACGGGATTTTGGCAAGTGGCCGGTTAAGGAAGTAGTGAGCCCCCCGTGTGCGTGCGCATCTCAAGGCATCCAAATTTTGTGAGCAGATGGAAGGAAGAGGCTAAAGGTTGAGAAAGTCGAGTAGATCAGATGCAGATTGTGGTGATCCAATGACTATTGCTATGTCGTGATGGTTAGCTGCTCGCCAGATATCATCGTGACTTGGCGACTAGTGAGGTGGCAGTCTAGTGGCTGGTAACGTGGCACAGATGACATAAGAGGTGGAAGGTCCAGTGGTGATGACACGCAAGAGCAGGTGGCATGTCACCAAAGGGTGACTTATTAAGTAGACCTTGGCTGTAATGAATCTCTAAAAGGTTTTGTCGAAGGCTTAGTTCCATTGACATAGGGTATATCAAAGAAATTAGAGCTGGTCCCACCGATAAGATAAAGGCATCGATGAAACTGCAGGTTCGATGAGACTTGTAAATGGCTCACCGAGGGAGTAGCTTGGCTGAAAGAATGATATCCAATAGAACCAAAGGCGACGTGGTGGTCTAGGTGGATCCACGAGTGGGCTGTAGGATGATGCATGGCAGGCCCGACAGATAGGTGGTGCCCTGGTGGATCTCATGAGTGAACTAGTGGTTGACGCATGATGACATTGTGGCATAAGAGAGACCCACTCAGAGAGATTAACCAGCAAGCAAGTCAGAAAGATCAACAATGGTCAAGAAAGATCCAATGACGGTCGCTATACTGTGATAGAAAGAAGCTCGCCAGTTATCCCTGCAACTTGGCAACAAAAGCACATATGGAAAAGTTGAGTGGATCTAGATCAACAGCCGTCACTATACCACAAGATGAAGATGCTCACTGGTTATCCCCTATGACATAGCGACTAACAACGTGGCAGTTGAGGTGGTCATCCAGGTGGGCTCAAAATGAATCAAAATGTGCCACATGGCAGAGCATAGAAGAAGAACCAAGGCGAGCCCAGGAAGAGGTGGGTCCAGTCTAAAGTGTTAATGTGTTTAGGTGGAGCTTGTTATCACTATTTAGAAAATTAGGTACTCTTGTCCCATAGTTGGTTAAAAATCTGTAAAAGTGTGTTTGGCATGGCCTTGTTGCCCCTATATTTCTTGGGTCAAAAGAGGGTTTAAGGTTTTTGAATTTTAACCCTTGCCTATATTTTGTTAAACCCTCACATTCTATTCCTGCATTACATTTTCCACTTAAGGAAGGGTTGGTCTATCATGAAAAGTGTCCCCCCCATTAGATTTTCCCTAGGCGGTCTTTTAAATATTTTCAATCTTTACGACTTTACCTATGTTCACTTTTAATCTTTGTCGGGCTCCTTAATAATTGTGCAGGTCAAGATTGATCCTATGGTTGTCATTGTTTTGCCAGGTAAAGATTCTTGCAGGTTAGTGTTCATGAAATGGCAAAAAGGGTAAGCAGGCCCGACCAGAGGATTGCTCGTCAGATTAAAAGACTCCATCTTGTATTGGATCCAACGGCTCGTGTTGCTTCACTAGCCCAAGATGCACGTGATTTCCCTTTTTCAAAGTAGCGAAAAGGTCAGTGGGCCTAAAGGACAAGTAGATTGTAGTTTTTTAAAGACTGATTAAGTAAAAGTTAATCTGACGGATAGCGTGGATTCGCAACCTCAAATCACATAGAGATTAATGTTTGCAAAATAGAAAAATGATGTAGTGGTCACATGGAGGATGACTTGGCAGGATAGATGGGTTGCTCGGTGGAAAGAATTAGTGACTTGTCAGATGCATGTGGCTGCGAAGGGTAGTTGAGGGCCCACCTTGATTTAACTAGTGGTTATGTTAAAAATGGTAAATTAAAACATGTGGTGGCCTTAGAATGGAACCTGATGGAATTATTTGAGTGAATAGTCGACTACCACATGACATTTATTAGCTAGTGATGAAACAAAGCAAGTGGTCTCTAAGCTGAGGGCCCACTTTAAATGTCTGAGCACATTAAATGGTGTTCATCTCAAGGTGGATCCCATGGTTGTCATTGTTTCACAGCCCAAAGATGCATGTAGTTTAGCCTTCGCAAAATGGCAAAAACCATTAGCCGTCATGGTTGTGCGCGGTTAGTTAAATAGAATGGCAGTCACTGTTGGAAGTAAAGATTGAGCAAGTAGATGATGATCTGATGGTCGGCGTTGTTTCGTGTGGTAGAAGTGCACAAGGTTCAAGGATCTGATGGTCGATGTTGTTTCATGTGGTAAAAGTGCACAAGGTTTAAGGATCTGATGGTCGGTGTTGTTTCATGTGGCAAAAGTGCACAAGGTTTAAGGTCCGCAAAGTAGTGAAAAGAAGGTAGGGCCAGTCACTAACATAGAGGTACCAGAAGGAGTAAAGGTAGTGCAAGTTTCAAAGGATCCGACGATCGTCGTTGCTTCACGAAGGAAAGGTGCAGGGTTTTTAAACTCTACGAAATGGAAAATCATTGAAACAAAGAAAAACTCAGAAGGCTTGTGATCCATTGGAGCTCACTTTTGAATTCATTTTGTGAATTCAATTCTGAGGTGATGGTCAGAGCATGCGAGATTAACTTCTCAATTCAATGCCAAGCTACTATATTAAGGTCCACATTAATTGAATATTAGCATCATTTTGACAAATTTGTTGCATAGGAGCTGGTGCAGAGCGAGTTTCTTCAGGTAGGTAACAAGTTTTTATGTTTTTCTTGCTAGTTGCTGTTTGAAAATTAGTGTTACTATGTGAATTGCCTTATTAAAGTTTTGTGTAAATCTCATTTGATAATTGCATTAATAGGATGGCACCAAAAGGGATTTCACAGGGAAGGTAAATTACCAAGATAGGAATACATGTGATGACTTCCTGGAACAACTAACTATGTCTACCAATGTTGAGGCCAAAGCTAAAGAATTGGTGCCAAAAAACCCTTGTTTAAGAATTGGAGACAGTCTATATGACAAAGGCAATTGGTTGAGGGATTCACAGATAGGGATGTCAGGCCTAGGACTTTTCAGGGTAGGTTTTGGTCAGAGACATCCCTTGCCCCATTAAATAGTATATGGGAATTGGACATGGGAAAGCTTATAGTCCCAAGGGTCTTCATGGATATAGATTTGTTGACCCTAATTGCACAAAATTATGACCTTGTAGCCAAATGTATCAATAATACAAAGGGGGCAGCTTTAATTGAGATTAATGATGATGAGTTCAGGAAGATTTTCAAGCTCAGTGAAGTGTCCAATTATTTAGAGCCTATCAACTTTGAGACACTAGCACAGGTCTACAATGTACAAAGGGATCACCTAAGGAGTGGCCCACTGAAAGAGTTTTTTGTCAAGATAGGAGAGTTAACAATAGTAGACCCTAGTACCATGGAACCTTTCTCTCTAAATCTGTTTACTCTAAGGGCTAAGGGCATGTATTGGGCACTTTGTCAGATTTTTGGAGAAGATGCTGAGAGAAACATGCCAACCCATTACATGTTGATGATTGCACAAATTCTAAACCCCTCTCTAGCAATAAAATTTAATTATGCACCTTACCTCACTGATACAATTCATGAAGGGCTAGTAGGCATAAAAAATGGTAAGGTGGATAGGCCTTTTGGATGGTACTCCCTTCTCATGCACATGTTTTTATTCAAAGGTGTTGATTATTTTGCTAGTGAAATGGAACTAGTAAAGGAAAAAGATAGTGAAGAGATGCCAGTGCAATTATGGAGCACCATTCTATCCTAAGATAGACAACATGCTAGTTACCTAAAGTTTGATAGGTGCTTTGCATCTAAAATCAAGATTCTCTTGTGTGCAGAAAACCCTAGGATCCCTAAGGCTCTCTTCGAATTCATCAGGCCCAAGGAGTTTGCTAAAGGTATTAAGATTGTTCATAATTGGGGCGATATGTATTTTTACCTTGTTTCTACTATTTTCAGAGTTTATGGTTTTAGAGGCACTCCATATTTATTGCCTTATCAAGTCCCACTGAAGATAGGGATTGCAGAAGTCTTAAGGCAGATTGGAGGTGTGCCAGAGGTAGAGCTGACAAATAGAGGTAAAGGGACTATTTTCCCAACTATTACCATGGCTCATCATTTTGTGGTCACCAAAGGTGGCTGGAAGTATTTTGAAGAATTATTTAAACCATATAGGTTGTCTACTGCAGTTTCAAGATTTGCAGACCCTGAAGATTTTTTCAATGGCATGTTTAGAAAGAGAGCAGTATGTAAAGGTAGGCTGCACCAATTTCATTTCCCTGAAGATCTGATTAGGAATGAATTCAATTTGGATGAGCAAGAATCAAGGAAAGAGAAGTGGGTGGCATACAAAAGGGCTCTTGACTTCATTCATCAATTTGATAGTAGTTATGACCCTCTTTGTAGTTTTTATCCCTTTGAGGAAAAAATCAAATTCTTAATTCTTTATTTTGAAGACCTCATGCAAACTTTGAAAGAAAAGAGGGAGGCTATAATGAGAGATGATCCTTACAGGGTTAGATTGGTTCTAGCTAATCCTACCTTTGCTAAGGCTATCCCACTAGGTGATTATGTAATGCATAAGAAATCAAAATACAGTGTGATGATACCAGTGACTAGTGAGCCTTCTACTTCAAATGGGAAAAGAGAAATTGAAGATGTCATTGACATCCAAGACTCCCCTAAAAGGCAAAGAGTGGGGAAGGAAGTGCAAACCAATGAGCCTCTGTATAGTCCATCTCAATCCCCTATCCACATAGGAGATGAGTAGGCGGTGGCCAAACAGTTGTTACAGTTAGGGAGTCTCAGGGAGATTGCCTACACATATGAGGAAACACAAGAGGGAATGCTAGAAGAGCCACCTAGTGCTGAGATGAACTTGACTGAAGGTGAGTTCAAAGGTAAATAGCTAGACCTAACTATCAAGCAAGCTAGTGCGGAGTTCTTAGCTAATAGTAACTTTGTTACAACAGGGGCCTTCATGCAATTTGTATGGAAACAAAACATGGAACAATTTAAGGCCAGATGTGAAAAAAGGAAGAGTGAGTAGCCTCACAAAGATGCAACTTTTGTGGAGGAAGAGGTAAAACAAGAAATGATTGAAGAATTCAAGGCCATTACTCCTAAAAAGGGAAGAGAGATAGTATCAAAGGCTGGTGTTTTAATCCTCCCTGAGTGGGATATAGCTTATGCTCTGGTACTTGAAGCGGTCATGAAAGAAACCAAGCCTATGGAAGGAGTGACATTTAGCAAGGATGATGCTTCTTTAGTAATGTGGTCTTTGAAAAAGGATGAAAATAGAAGAAGAAAATATGCCTCAGATTCTAGTTTCCTAGGAGGTATGATTGTAAAAAGAGTCCTAGATACAGGGGTGGTAGAAGTTGCTAGTACAGTTTTAGAAACTGTAAAATTCAGTGTAGCAGTGGCAGAAAAGGAGGCAAAGGAAAAAGCTAGTCTCCAGTTGAAATTGGAAACAATCTTGAAGGCTTATAATAAGGCCAAAGAAGGGATAGCTAACCGAGATAGCATCATTCCTAGACTTCAAAGTCAGTTGGTAGGATAGCACCATCAAGGTGAGTCCTCTACTCTAATGATAGCTTCTTCTCCAGCAAGACCTCCACCTATAAGTCCTATCAGAGAATATCCCCCTTCTCCTATGCCTTCTAGTTTCCAATCAGCTGAAACTATTTAACATGTGTTGGAAAAGCTGAAACAGGCTCAAGCCCTATTTGCAAGCAAATATGAGGAAAAGGTAAAGGCTACAATTTTGAAATTTATTGATTCAGTTAGGGCCTCTATTGTGCATAATTCTATGAAGAGGATTTTGAATATTTTGACTGAATTAAGAGAAGATGAGACCACTTTAGAACCAATTCTAAGTAAGTGGATGCCTAGGGGAAATGAGTTAGAGCTCATGTGTTCATCCCATGTAGATGTAGAGGCAAATGACAGTCTCAAATCCACCTATGAACTTATAAAAGAAATGAATATACTCTCAGAAGAAAGGGTAAGTATGAAGAGAAGAGCCCAACTGTATAGGAAAGAATATTCTAATCACAAATATGAGTTGTTTCTAGGGGGTTTTGTTGGTTCGACTCAACTAAAAGAGGAAAAGGCATGGTTGGAAGAGCTAGACCACAAATTGTCCCAAAGGGTTAATGAAATCATCAACACTGATGACATGTCCTTATTTGTCAAGACAATTGAGGAGATTGAAAAGGTAAAGTCACATTATGGTTTCATAGAAATAGAAATTGGGCAGTTAAGGGTCACTTAGAAAAGGCTAGAAGGGATGAAGAAGAAGATTGTTAGCTTCTCTTGGCTTAGTGATGATGTGTTCTAGGAGTGGAAGGACAAGTATGCTAGAGAAAGAGAAGATATTCCAGAACAGTTAGAAGATGTTGCAGTGGAACAAGAAACTAAAGAGGCCGATGATACTGAAAAAGACTTGTAACTGTTTCTTGAAGGATATTGTGGTTTGTAACAAACTTTTCTTAGGAATGTTCGAAGCTTGTATGCATCCATGATATTATAAATGGATACCAGGACTAGTAAAAGAGGGATCACAAGAATTTTTGTAAGGAAACTCTACAGAAATATATCTAGGTTTTTTCTGGTTTTTACAGAGAATACTTTGAGTCATGTAAAGAATATTTACAAAAAATGAATATAAAGATACAAATCAATACTTTTCAGGCCTAAATCCATGTTGTCTTCTAGTGTACACTCGTGAATTTGCTGGTTTCATTTGAATAGTCTAGGGTTATTTGATTGAACATGGATTGTAAGGCAGTCTTATAGGTATGTTTCTAGCTTTCCTCTTCAAGGAAGAGGAATTAAATATGCATGAAATGTCTCCATTAGTAAATTAATTGTTTGCTCATTCTGAATTTGATGAACAATTTTAGTTTTAAGAAGATAAAATCATGTACATGTAAGGCATGTATGGGGTTAACATAAGGCCGAGGTGGTGAAATGTATGAGATTGTTCAGTTTTGGAGATATAATTTGATTTGGGCGACTCTGTAGCTTGAATAAGGCACTGGTATCCAATTGTGGGATTCTTTCTATCTTTCTTGAAGATCAATATTGAAAATGTATACAAGTTTTCTTCTAATGTTTTAGTTACGTTGAGGTGATGAAATCCATTGGTTTTTGACACTGGTTTACTGTGGATCTCATTTTTAAAGTGTGAAAATATTCACAGAAGGTATACCCACCTAAACTTTGGATAAGTTCAAAGTGTAGAAGGTTCTAAAACCTTGTTATATGTTACTCTAGAGTTCTATTTCCCTGATCTCTTCATATGCAGATAGAGTTATTCATTTTCTTGCAGGAGGATAGGAGGGAAATCAAAATTTGAGACTAACAAAAGTGGCAACTTTGCTGGGGAGAGTCATAGTGCATATCTATGTTACAGATTGGTTCCTAAATTAGTTCAGAAGTTTGTTTGGATTTCTGTGTTGTTGCGAAAGATCACATTATCTCTCATTTGTGCTATCTTTCTCTTTGAAAATCTTAGAGATTTTTTAAATCTTTGCAAGTGATGTTTAAGCTTGTTTTCTTATTTCCCCACAGTTTGTGTGGGTGGTGACTCTGACAATTATAACCATTCCTTTTAAATAAGTGTAACTCTTTTAAGAAAAACAAGCACAATGCAGAGAGGAAGGAACACCAGGTCATTCATGAGGAAGCATCCTCAAGAGACATTGCAAGAGGGATTACCTAAATAGGCAAGGAGAGGTCAGAAAATATTAGTTTTACATGAGCCATCCAATGCTACTTGGGTACAAAAGACCTTTAAAGCAGGTAAGTCATCTGAAAAGCCCATATATGCCGATTCGAATTCTTCTTCTCGTGAGTCTGATCAGGATATTTTGGGTTTCCATTCTAGGTTGTTTGGTAGTAATGAGGAAGTCCAAATTCTAAATCAGGGGATATCTCATATTAGTTTATCTGGGAAAGATAGGAACAATTCAAATATTAAGAGGGACTCTATACCTAGAACAATAGATGGAAATATCAGTTGAATTGATATTGACCAAGTTAATGTATCAGATTCTGAAGAAATGTTCCTTGATGAAGATAAGGTATCCCAAGAAATTGACGTCTTGAATAGAAAAGTCCATCATTTAATTTCCTTAAGGGCACAAAAAGAAGAAAATAAGGAAAAGGAGATAAAAGAAAAATTGATGGAAAGGGATAGGCTTCTAAGACAAATTGTTGATCTTGAATTATTCACCCAAGAGAAAGCTAAGAGTAAGGATGAGGGTCCAACCCTGCATACAAACCTTTTGTGCAACCAAATAGGGAAGTGCTTAGTGACCCACAACCTGTTAGAACTAATGTTGATAAGGGGAAACAAAAGTGCATGGAAGATGGGTCTGGGTCTAAGATTACAACATAGATTTCTCATATGTTATCTATGCATGAGAGAGAGATGGAGAGGATGAGGAAAGAGAAAGAAGATCTGCAAAGGGAGTTGGAAAAGGGTGAATTAGAAGTAGCCAATCAAGAGGTTAAAAGGAAGATTAATTACATAAAATCTCCTCCTATAAGTTTTCCTTCAGCAGACCCAAATAAAGTTGTTCCTTAGCAAGCCTCACTCCCTCCAGTCAAAATTCAATCAACCCTACCTATGAGTACTGTCCCAGCTAATTTAGCCCCTGTTACCAACCAAGGTAACCAAGTTCGTCTGACTCATAGCCCTAATGTAAGAATGAACAAAACTAACCTTGCCACTAACCAATTCCAGAGAAGACACATTAATTTGGAACTATATAGGAAGCACTTCTTTGATGGAATCCCAGAGTGTCCTAACCATGTTCCTATAGAATTAAGGGATAGACTCCACAAATTTGCTGGCAACAATGCAATCAGTGCAGAAGAGCACTTAAAATCTTTGGTGACTTAATAAATGATTATGAAATTGTAGATGAAGATGTCATCATGAAATTGTTTGTACAGTCCTTAGTAGATGATGCAAGGTATTGGTATAGAGGTCTCCCTGTGAATAGAATTGGGTCTTGGGAAGATTTAAAAAACTACTTTCAAGAACAATATGGTGACAAGACAAATGTGAGCTTCATGCTCAATGATTTCAATAATATTAGAAAGTCTGATAATGAAATTGTCATAGACTTCAATGCTATATTTCAGAAAGCTATGCATAGGCTCTATCAAGTAATGAGGTTAGATGATAATATGTGTCTGAATACTTATTATAATGCTTTTGGTTCTAAAATGGCCTATATTCTAAGGGATAAAAATCTGCATAGTCTAAGGGATGCATTTAGAATTTCCATCAATGTGGAGAGTAATAGGAAAGTACCTAGGAAAGTAGGGAGAAGAACTAATGGTAGGTTGTGGCAAGAATCAAAACAAAAACCCAATAAAGTTGCTAAAGAGGAAGACAAAATAGAGAAATTAGTTATTGCCATGAAGGATCTTATTGCCAAGGTGAGTAAAAATGATAAGCCTCATTACAATTGGCAAGATAGACCTCCTAGGTTGCATGACATGCCTTATAACACTACTTGGAAGGATGGCAAACCTCAAAATGAGAAGCCAAAAAACACTCAGAACCAAGATACCCCAAATCCTTTAAAAGGAGGAAATGTTCATAATATGGAGAATACTCCTTGGTACATGGCTTGTGATGGACCACATTCTCCTCATCAATGTGTCGTAGCTCAAGCCCTTGAAGAATCCATGAGACAAGAGCCTGAGCCTGATATTAATATGTTTGAAACTATTATTGAAAGTGATGATGAGTCATTACAAAGTGAACTTAGTGAATGCGATGTACTAAATAGTAAAAGGTCTTACCAAGGACAATTGACACTTGATTGGCATCCCACTTTGAACATGGTAACAATTGAAGATGAAGAAGTTCATCTTAGAAGACCCACTAATGAAGAAGTAAGAAATCTCACTAAAGCTACTATAGCCAATGCCAAGCATAATTACAACTTTAGAAGTAGCAAGAAGGATGGGGACCAAGGTGAACCTGGCTCAATGTTCATAAAAGAAGTATCCCAGAAGAAAGCAACAAGTAATGCCACCTTGCCTCAAGATGGTCAAGAAGAGAAGAACCAAATTAAAGATGTAGCCAAGGGTATGGATAATAATGCTACTAGTGATATACAAGGAACTGCCACAATGAAAAAGGCAAGTCAGCCTAAGACAAAGAAAGTTAAAACTAATACTGAGTTGATCAATAGTTCCACTTTTGATATGACTTAGGCTCTTACCCAGATGAAGGTCACAGTCCCTTTGATAGAATTATTGAAAATAAAGGAACATAGAGAAGCTTCTTTATCCTTGTTTTCTAAGATCTCTGACAATAATACAGCTATGCCTTCAGTTTCAATGGAAGGTGAAAAGGATCATGAGCTGCAGACCCCAAAGGTATATGTTGGCACAACTATTACACAAGAGCCTTCATAGGTTGATCCTTTCTATGTTACTTTGTTAGTGAATAACCGATTAATTAAGAACTGTATGATAGATTCTAGTGCAGCTGCAAATGTAATGCCATATGGTGTCATGAAAGAATTAGGATTGTCAGTAAATATAGTGTATTGGAAGTGTTATTCTATGGACAACAGAGAAGTGCCAGTGATAGGTACAATGAAAGATGTGGAAGTAAAAATAGCAACATTTCCTGAAGCAACATATAAGATGGATGTCATTGTAACTGACACTAAACCTCATTATGGCATGCTTTTATCCAGATAATGGGCTGCAGCAGTAGGTGGAAATATTCAGTTGGATATGTCATATGCTACTATCCTGATCAATGGAAGCCATGTTAAGCTATATAGAGAACCACGTGCCCCTAGGGTAATTGAGAAAGTAGACCCTAGTATGTTAAACTGTATGATTGATGTGGATCTTGACAATTTTAGAATACAACCGATTTTGCCTCAATTGAAAAATACTAAGTCTATTGTGATTGAATTGGAATCTCAACATCATGGTTTATGGCACATGTATTTTCATGGAGCTTTCTCTAAGGAAGGATCTAAAGCAGGAGTTCTTTTTGTATCCCCATCAGGTATAACCTTCAAATATTCCTTTTTGCTAGCCTTTCAGTGTACAAACAACACTGTTGAATATGAAGCCTTGTTATTGGAGCTTGAAGTTGCAAAAAGGCATGGGTTTCAGTTGTTAAGAGTACTAGGAGATTCATAATTGGTTGTTTCTCAGGTTAGATCTAAGTATGCATCTAATAATGATAGACTGAAAAGATATAAGCATGGAGTATGGGATGTGATTGAACATTTTAGTGTATTCTCTATTAATTGGATATAAAGGTCAAAGAATATCATGGCTGATTTCTTAGCAAATGTTGCATTAAAAAATGATGATGTAACACTAACTAGTGTGTCCACAGTTGAGATAAAAGCTAGGCATGCCATTCCTGACAATGTATATAATTGGCGAGTGTTTGCTGATGATGAAGACATTCTCAGATTTATACAATGCATTGATGACTATGATGGACAAAAAATTGATTGCAATGCATTGGTAGAAGTGGTTGAAGATAGGGAAACTATGTTTGGGAATGACATGGTTCAATTAGAAACTAATGAAATTCCTAAAGGATTAGTAGAATTGGAAGGTATGTTCAGTTACAGTGACAGTCATTTGCATCAACAGTCAACCACCAAGTTAGATGAATTAGAGGAAGTGAATTTGGGGACTGAATCATCCCCCAAGCTGGTGTATATTGGAAAAAATGTCTCCTCATGTCAAAATTAACCTTATTAATTTATTGAAGAAATATAAGCATGTTTTTTCTTGGTCTTATGAAAATCTGAAGGCGTATAGACAAGATTTGTTTCAGCATGAAGTCCCTTTGCTTCCAGGTGCTAAGCCTTTTAGATAGAAACAAAGACCTATTAACCCCCTATTGGAATCTAAAATGCAATAAGAATTAACCAAGGTGAGGGAAGGGGGAATCATTAAGCCTATAAGGCATTCCTTATGGGTATCTAATTTGGTCCTAGTTAGGAAGAAGAATGGGGACATAAGGCTCTATGTTGACTTCAGGAACCTGAATGTTGCCTCTTTGAAAGACAATTACTCTTCTCCTAATATGGAAGCAATGTTGCAAAGAGTAACTGGTTGTGACCTTTTGTCTATAATGGATGGGTTCTCAGGATATAATCAGGTGTTAGTGAAAGAATCTAAACAATTCAAGACTGCTTTTACCACCCCTTGGGGAACATATGTATATGTAAGAATGCCTTTTGGTTTGAAAAATGTGGGAGCTACTTTTCAGAGAGAAATGGATGTATCTTGCAAGGAGTTCGTTAACATTATCATGGTAGTGTATCAAGATGATTTGACATGTTTCTCCAAAAGGGTAGATGACCATTGCGGGCACTTGGAAAAGGTTTTCAATAAAGCTCTGGTATATGGTGTCTCCTTAAATCCAAAAAAGTGTCATTTTGCTGTCACTGAAGGAAAGCTGCTTGGGTATATCGTCTCCAAAGAAGGGGTTAGAATTGACCCTGAAAGAATTGAAGCTATAAACAATGTACCTGAGCCAAAGAATGTTAAAGGTATCCAATGTTTCTTGGGCAAAGTAAATTTTGTTAGAAGATTTATTGCAAATTTTGCAGAGATAGTCAAGCCCATTGTTGAATTGCTTAAGAAGGATAAAAAGTTCTGCTGGGATGAAGAAGCTTCAAAGGCTTTTGATGAAATTAACAAGGCTATTCAGGAGGCACCAGTGTTGAAGTCCCCTGATTACAGTAAGCCTTTCTCTCTATTTTCTTTTGCTTCATATCACATAGTGGTTGCAGTTCTTCTACAAAAGGATAATGAAGGATATGAACATCCTATAGCTTTTTATAGAAAATCTTTAAAGGCCGCAGAGTTAAAATATGAAATTATGGAGAAGAAAGCATATGCTTTGGTCAAGGCACTTAAAGCATTTAGGCCCTATCTTGTAAATGCACAAGTGATTCCTTATGTCCCACATGCAATTGTCAAAGATATTTTATCCCAGTCAGAGGTCAATGGTAAAAGATGCAGATGGATAACTAGAATTTAGGAGTTTGATTTAGAGATTAAGATCACTAAATTGGCAAGAGGTTTAGGCCTTGCTAAGATGATGGCTAAATAAAACCTTCTTGATGTTGAAGTGAATAATGTTGAAGTTAGGGACATCCTGGTCACCAGTATTGAGACACAACCCTTGTACTCAAAGATAGTACATTTTTTAAGGGATGCAACATTTTTAGAAGGAATGACTCATAATCAGAGAAGAACATTGAAGTTGAAGTCTCAAAAGTATGTCCTTATTCAGGGTGACTTGTATTGGCAAAATAGAGATGGGGCATTGCTGATGTGTTTAGATAAATCCCAGGCTAAAAGAGTGTTAACTGAAATGCATGATGGAGTATGTGGAGGTCACTACTCTGCCCAAAAAACTACTGGTAAGATAGTTCAGGATGGATATTATTGGCCTACTTTGTTTAAAGATGCCCATGAACATGTCAGTAGATGTGATCCATGCCAAAAATTTTCATCCAAATTGAAATATGAGGGAGCTTTACCCCTCAACCTAGTCACAATAGAAGCCCCTTTTGTCTAATGGGGCATTGATTTTATTGGAGAAATAGTTGAGAAATCAGGAAGAGGTCATAGGTGGATTATAGTAGCCACTGATTATTTCACTAAGTGGATTGAAGCTATACCCACTAGCAGAGCCATAGGTAAGGTTGTTATTGACTTCCTGATGGATAATGTCATAACTAGATTCGGTGTTCCTATGAAACTGGTGATGGATAATGCCATGAGCTTCAAGTCAGAGGAATTCATTGAATTTTGCACCAGCCATGGAATAGTTATGTCCTACTCTTCACCATATCATCCTCAAGGTAATGGACAATCTGAATCCAGCAATAAGAGCCTCTTGAACATTATTAAGAAAATCCTAGAGGAGAACAAAAGGTCTTGGGACCAGAAGTTAAAGTTGGCCCTATGGGCAGATAGGGTTATTGTCAAGAAAGCAATTAGGGTTTAACCTTTTGAACTAGTTAATGGCACACAATCTAGGGTGCCTGTCAATAATCTTCTTGCAGTATACAAGTTCCTGGAAGCTGAGGATATGGAGTTATCTGAACCTATGGAAGACAGAATGATTCAAATGGTGGAAGTACAAGAAATCATAACTTTGGCCCATAAGAGGAATTTGAAAATCCAACTGCAGTCCAAATATTTATTCGATAAAAGGACCACACTGAGGAAGTTTCAGATAGGTGACATGGTTCTTCAATGGAATGCAAGAGGGCAAGACAAAGGGAAACATAAGAAATTTGAATCATTATGGGTAGGACCTTCTGTTGTTTGTGATCTAAATGGAAAAGACTCATATTTTATGCAAACAATGAGTGGTGAAGTACAAGAATTTCTAGTGCATGGACAATTCCTGAAGCATTACTTCTCTTAAGTCCATACACAATAGGTCTTAGTCTGTATATATTTAGGTTTGCTTTTGTTGGTTGTTTTTGGGCTTGTGTTTGGTCTGTTCTCTAGAGTTTTTGAATTCTTGTGTTGATTTTGCAATCAACCATCCCCAGTCAGAGCCATTGTTATCACTGTTTAGAAAATTGGGTACTCTTGTCCCATAGTCAGCTAAAAATCTGCAAAAGTGTGTTTGGCAAGGCCTTGTTGCCCCTGTATTTCTTAGGTTAAAAGAGGGTTTAAGGTTTTTGACTTTTAACCCTTGCCTATGTTTTGTTAAACCCTCGCATTCTATTCCTGCATTACTTTTTCCACTTAAGGAAGGGTCGGTCTATCATGAAAAGTGTCTCCCCCATTAGATTTTCCCTAGGTGGTGTTTTAAATATTTTCAATCTTTACGCCTTTACCTATGTTCGCTTTTAGTCTTTGTTGGGCTGCTTAATAATTGTGCAAGTCAATATTGATCCTATGGTTGTCGTTGTTTCATCAGGTAAAGATTCTTGCAGGTTAGCATTTGTGAAATGGTGAAAAGGGTAAGCGGGCCCGACTAGAGGATTGTCTATTAGATTAAAAGACTGCATCTTGTATTGGATCCAATGGCTCGATTTGCTTCACTAGCCCAAGATGCATGTGATTTACCTTTTACGAAGTAGTGAAAAGGTCAATGGGCCCAAAGGACAAGCACGTCATAGTTTTTTAAAGACTCATTAAGTAGAAGTTAATTAGACGGCTTGCGTGGATTCGAGCCTCAAATCAAATGGAGATTAATGTTCATGAAATAGAAAAATGATGTGGCAGTCACATGGAGGATGACTTGGCAGGACAGATGGGTTGCTCCATGGATAGAATTAGTGACTTGTCAAATGCACATAGCTCCGAAGGGTAGTTGAGGGCCCGCCTTGATTTAACCAGCGGTTATGTTGAAAATGGTAAAGTAAAACACATGGCGGCCTTAGAATGGAACCAGATGGAATTATCTGAGCAAATAGCTGACTGCCACATGACATTTATTAGCCAATGATGAAACAAAGCAAGTGGTCTCTGAGCTGAGGGCCCACTTTAAAGGTCTAAGCACGTTAAATGGTGTTCATCTCAAGGTGGATCCCATGGTTGTCGTTGTTTCACAGCCCGAAGATGCCTATAGTTTAGCCTCCACAAAATGGCGAAAACCATTAGCCATCATGGTTATTCACAGTTAGTTAAGAAGATTGGGAGTCTCTGTAGGAAGTAAAGATCAGACAAGTAGATGATGATCTGATGGCCAACGTTGTTTCATGTGGTAAAAGTGCACAAGGTTTAAGGTCCGCGAAGTAGCAAAAAGAAGGTAGGGCCCATCACTAATACAGAGAGACCAGAAGGAGTAAAGGCAGTGTAAGTTTCCAAGGATCCGATGATCGATGTTGCTTCACAAAGGAAAGGTGTGGGGTTTTTAAACTTTGCAAAATGGTGAAACAATGAAATAGAGAAAAACTCAGAAGGCTTGTGATCCATTGGAGCTCATTTTTTAATTCAATTTGCAAATTCATTTTTGAGGTGACAGCCAGAGCATGCTGGATTAACTTCTTAATTCAATTACAAGCTACCATATTAAGGTCCACATAAATTGAATGTTAGCATCATTTCAACAAGTTTGTTGTAGACGAGCTAGTGCAGAGCGAGTTTCTTTAGGTGGATAATAGGTTTTTATGTTTTTCCTACTCGTTGTAGTCTGAAAATCAGTGTTACTATGTGAATTGCCTTGTTAAAGTTTTGTTTAAATCTCAATTGATAATTACATTAACGGGCTGGCACTAAGAAGGGATTTCATAGGGAAGATAAATTACCAAGATAGGAATATATGTGATGACTTCTTGGAACAACTAACTATGTCTACCAATGTCGGGGCCAAAGCTAAAGAATTGGTGCTAAAAAACCCTCGTTTAAGAATTGGAGACGGTCTATATGACAAAGGCAATTGGTTGAGAGATCTAAAGATAGGGATGTCAGGCCCAGGACTTTTTAGGGTAGGTTTTGGCTAGAGACATTCCCCTGCCCCATTAAATAGTATATGGGAATTGGATGTGGGAAATCTTATAGTCCCAGGGGTCTTCATGGATATAGATTTGTTGACCTTGATTGCACAAAATTATGACCCTGTAGCCAAATGTATCAAAAATACAAAGGGAGAAGCTTTAATTGAGATTAATGATGATGACTTCAGGAAGGTTTTCAAGCTCAGTGAAGTGTCCAATTATTTAGAGCCTATCAACTTTGAGACACTAGCATAGGTCTACAATGTACAAAGGGATCACCTAAGGAGTGGTCCACTGAAAGAGTTTTTTGTCAAGATAGGAGGGTTAACTGTAGTAGGCCCCAGTACCATGGAACTTTTCTCCCTGAATCTATTTACTCTAAGGGCTGAGGGAATGTATTAGGCACTTTGTTAGATTTTGGAGAAGATGCTGAGAGAAACATGCCAACCCATTACATGCTGATGATTGCACAGATTCTAACCCTCTGGCAATAACATTTGATTATGCACCTTACCTCACTGATGCAATTCATGAAGGGCTAGTATGCATAAAAAATGGTAAGGTGGATAGGCCTTTTGGATGGTACTCCCTTCTCATGCACATGTTTATATTCAAAGGTGTTGATTATTTTGGTAGTGAAATGGAACTAGTAAAGGAAAAAGATAGTGAAGAGATGCCAATGCAATTATGGAGCACCATTCTATCTTGGGATACAAAAGATGTCAGTTACCTAAAGTTTGATAGGTGCTTTGCATCTAAAATCAAGATTCTCTTGTGTGCAGAAAATCCTAGGATCCCTAAGGCTCTCTTAGAATTCCTTAGGCCCAAGGAGTTTGTTGAAGGTATTAAGATTGTTCATAATTGGGGCGATATGTATTTGTACCTTGTTTCTATAGTTTTCAGAGTTTATGGTTTCAGAGGCACTCCATATTTATTGCCTTATCAAGTCCCACTGAAGATAGGAATTGCAAAAGTCTTAAGGTAGATTGGAGGTGTGCAAGAGGCAGAGCTGACAAATAGAGGTAAAGGGACTATTTTCCCAACTATTACCATGGCTCATCATTTTGTGATCACCAAAGGTGGCTAGAATTATTTTGAAGAATTCTTTAAACCATATAGGTTGTCTACTACAGTTTCAAGATTTGCAGACCCTAAAGATTTTTGCAATGGAATGTTTAGAAAGAGAGCAGTATGTAAAGGTAGGCCGCACAAATTTTATTTCCCTGAAGATCTGATTAGGAATTAATTCAATTTAGATGAGAAAGAATCGAGGAAAGAGAAGTGGGTGGCATACAAAAGGGCTCTTGACTTCATTCATCAATTTGATAGTAGTTATGACCCACTTTTTAGTTTTTATCCCTTTGAGGAAAAAATCAAATTCTTAATTCTTTATTTTGAAGACCTCATGCAAACTTTGATAGAAAAGAGGGAGGCTATAATGAGAGATGATCCTTACAGGGTTAGATTGGATCTAGCTAAGATTGGCTTTGCTAAGGCTATCCCACCAGGTGATTATATAATGCACAAGAAATCAAAATACAATGTGATGATACTAGTGACTGGTGAGCCTTCTACTTCAAAGGGGAAAAGAGAAATTGAAGATGTCATTGACATCCAAGACTCCCCTAAAAGGCAAAGAGTGGGGAAGGAATTGCAAACCAATGAGCCTCTGTATAGTCCATCTCAATCCCCTATCTACATAGGAGATGAGTAGGTGGTGACCAAACAGTTGTTATAGTTAGGGAGTCTCGAGGAGATTGCCTACACATATGAGGAAACACAAGAGGGGATGCTAGAAGAGCCACCTAGTATTGAGATGAACTTGACTGAAGGTGAGTTCAAAGGTAAAGAGTTAGACCTAACTATCAAGCAAGCTAGTGAGGAGTTCTTAGCTAATAGTAACTTTGTAACAATAGGGGCCTTCATGCAATTTTTATGGAAACAAAACATGGAATAATTTAAGGCTAGATGTGAAAAAAGGAAGAGTGAGTAGCCTCACAAAGATGTAACTTTGGTGGAGGAAGAGGGAAAACAAGAAATGATTGAAGAATTCAAGGCCATTACTCCTGAAAAGGGAAGAGAGATGGTATCAAAGGCTAGTGTTTTAATCCTCCTTGAGTGGGATATAGCTGATGCTCTAGTACTTGAAGTGGTTAGGAAAGAAACCAAGCCTATGGAAGGAGTGACATTTAGCAAAGATGATGTTGCTTTAGTCATGTGGTCTTTGAAAAAGGATGAAAATAGAAGAAGAATAGATGCCTCAGATTCTAGTTTCCTAGGAGGTATGTGTAGCGTCGTAAATTGTACGCACTTGCTAGGGTGGTATAATTTCACACCTAGTTTAGCACCCACCTTGGCGCATTTTGCATTTTGCATTGCATTTATCCTTTAGCACTTAATTAATTAAATTAATTAGGTCTAAGGTCCTATTTCATCATCTTCCACATTATAAAGTTGGGCCCTTTCATTAAAGTGTGCCCCTTTCATTTTATTCTTCCAATACATCATTTAATCTAAAACCCTAATTAGGTCCTATTTTGAACTTGGGGGCTTGATTTCGGGGGTCAAAACATCTCGAAATCACCTGTAACTTCGGGATTCTCTCTAAAATCATCATATCCAACGGCCCTGAAAATTTGGTGAAAAGTTGTCGGGACCATGGCGCCCGTCGTGCACATGGTCCCGGACATTTTTCTCGAAATTTTAGGAGCGCGATCCAATCATAAAATAAAGCTTAACCCCAAGAAATTGGCAGGATATTCAATCTCTAGGTCAGCCAAAAGTTGAAATTAAGACCTAGGGTTTCATATATAAGAGCTCTCTTTGTTCATTTGAAAGGATCCCGATTTTGGTTTTCAGGAACCTCATATGCAGCGAAAGAGCAGATCTTTGAAGACTTCAATAACATTCAACATCCATCCATCAAGCATTCATTAATTTCATTCATTTAGGGCTTGGGAGACATTGAAGAACAATAGGAGATTACCGACTGAAGATTGGCTTGTACCCCTCCCTTGGGGTTGAGTATGATTTCATGTTGTTTTCATGTCTTTGCATAAGCTTCATTATATCATTTGTATTCATGCTTTAGATCACTTTGCATCTTGATTTGGAGCATTTACATTATCATTTACAAGCAATTAGGGTTTACTTTCTAGGTTTCTCTAGTTTGCTTTCTTGCATTTAAGGATCTTGCACACACACAAGGTCTGC
Source organism: Cryptomeria japonica (assembly GCF_030272615.1). Taxonomy (NCBI): domain Eukaryota; kingdom Viridiplantae; phylum Streptophyta; class Pinopsida; order Cupressales; family Cupressaceae; genus Cryptomeria; species Cryptomeria japonica. The sequence continues at coordinate 364,663,860 of NC_081410.1, read as the reverse complement.
ACACACATTACTTTTTACAATACAACTTGGCTATTCATGGAGGTGGAAATCACAAAAGCGGGGGTTTGACTAAGGCAAAACCCTATATAGCCACCCAAAACACCTTTTCAGATATAAGTGCAGGTTTCAGGACTCGGACGACGCCGCAAGTTACAGATCCGGAAGAAGCAGACAGAGACCAAACAACACACCAAATCTCAAAGCAAAAGACCAGGACAGGGGCGTGGGGCGCCCTAGTCCTGCTAGGACATGGGCGCTGGGTGCCCTGGTCCCTGGGACAGGGGCGCTGGGTGCCCTGGTCCTCCTGACAGACAACATTTTCAACATTTTTGACAGCTTTTCCAAAGTGCAAAACAGCAGTTTCCAGAGTAGTTTCAGGGGCAGAATCAGGACAGTGGCGCCCATGCCCCCGTCCCAAACATTTTCACTCAGATTTTGACACCAGGTACACATTTATATTCTTGTCTTGTCCTTGTGTTCACAGCTTTCCATTATTTAAGTTCAATTCTGCAATCTTGTTATTAGTTCATACTTGCACTTTGGGGGTTGGGAATTGAACTTGCATCATTTTATCTTTCAATTACAACAAAGGAATAGAAATCCTAATAGGTAGCCCGTGGCTCTCTCTTCCACAAAAAGAAGTAGCCAATTGTGTGATACCTCTAGGCTCTTTCGTATTCCACAAATGTGTGATTGAGGGTGAGATTAGGGCATGTTTGCTTAGTGTCACTTTTTCCCCCACACATTTTGGTGAACCTGACGTGAATCTATCATTGCTTCCTCTTGCATTGCATTTGTTAGATCTAGATCTAGATTTCGTGTGTTTTCATTTCATTTTCATTAAAAAAAAAAAAAAAAAAGTGTGTTTCTTTGCATTGTGTGTTTAAAATTTTATGCAATTTCAAAATGTCAGATTTTTATTTGCAAGATGTTCATATTTGTGATGATTATGAGTTAGATGAAGCTTTAGATGAATTTTTGAAACCTAAATATACCAAACCTTCATTTTACCAAAAGCTCATAAACATTGTTACTATGCCATTTCGTTGTGATGAGAATGATAAGTCGAATGATTCCTCTCAAGGGTACATTCCTATCAGCTCTTCCACTAAATCTAGTAACATGGTTGTTTTCAATGATCCCCTCTATGAAGAGATATCTCCTTTTGAATCAAAAGATAAACCTTTTAATAGATATGATCATGCTTTGTTGAATGATGCCCTTGATGCCTTTGTGTCTCCTAAAAAACACTCCCTTCATGAGGATCCTTTTGTGCAAGAAGATGACATTATCCCTACATTTCCTAGTGATGGCCTTTCCTTTTCCAACAAAATTCCCACTAGAGATGATGAATTAATGATAAATTCTTACCCTTCTCCTAAAGTTTGTCTTACCCATAAGCATCCCTTAGAGAAAGAAGATGAAATAATAAGCAATTTCCTTAATTCTCTTTCCCCTAAAGATCATATTGAACATATTTTGAGGAAAGAGGATGACTTTAACACATCTATTGATGCTCTCCCTCCTAAGGATGAGGAATTAATAAACAATGTTATCTCCTCTCCTGAAATTGACAATACTTCAAACATTCCTTTCAACAACCTCACTATTTGGGATGAACCATTAGAAGAAGGTATAGATTATTCTCTACCCCTAGCCAAAGGGGATGAAATCAAGATTGGAAACTCCCTTGATAGTTTCTCCCCTTCCTTGAATCTCAATTATTCTCCCTCTCCTCAACTTGGTTCTACTCATAAGGAAACCCTAGTTCAAAGCAAGATGGTTAACATTTCTTTCAAAGATCTCCCTCTCAAAAGTGAGACTTTAGAGAGTAGTGTTGATCCTTCTCCTAGAGAGTTTATTCCCCATGTAGATCCTTTGATGATAAAGGATGGTATGACTTTTCCTAGTATTACCCTTCCTACTAGAACATCAATGCCTATCCCTTGTCTCTCTCCTAAAATTGATCTAATCTGTGATAAGATTTTAGTGCATGAGAAGACTATCAATAATTCTTCCAACACTTTTGTTCATTCCTCTAAACCATCCTCAATCAATTTGATACATGTGAATGAAACACCTAACAAACCTCTCTTCACTGTCCAAGGTGCTTGTCCTTCTCAAAATTCTCAACCTTTAAATAAGCCTATCTTAGTGGTTCAAGGCGGTTATGCTAATGATTCTTTTTGCACTCCTAAGAAACCTATTATTACTATGCAAGGAGGTTATTCTACTAAGAGCCCTTATGAGTATGCTAAGCAATTGACTAGAGAGAGTTATCATGCGGTTGCCCATACCTATAACACAAGAAACAATAGGCAACCTAATCCTCCTCTAGTTATCCCAACTTCACTTCCTCCTTCCCAACCTATTCTTCCTCAAGCTCCTCATATTTCACAAGTTCTCGGTAAGGAATATGATCTCATAGAACAACTTAAAACTACTCCTGCTAAGATATCCCTTTGGGATTTGATCCAAACTTCTTCCGCTCATCATGGAATGTTACAAGATGCCTTGAAAGATTTGAATGTTCCTCCACCTAATACATCTAGTAATATAGTGTCTTTGGTTAACTCTGTGATGAATCATAAAGCTCAAATTGTGTTTACTCAAGATGAGTTGACTACTAGTGAAATTCAACATCAATATGATCCCTTGATGATTGTGGTTATCATAAATGACACTGCTATAAGACGAACACTAGTAGATAATGGTTCGGGCCTTAATGTATGTAGCATTAATCTATTGCATAAGATGAATGTGGATACATCCCTTATTGAGCCTGACTCTCGTCCCATTCGAGGCTTTGATAATGTGGCTAAGTCTTCATTAGGTATTATCACCTTACCCATCACAATGGGACCTGTTACTTTGCCTACTCCTATCCATGTTATGTTGGGATATCTAACATGCAACTTGTTATTAGGGAGACCTTGGATTCACAGTATGCAAGCTGTCCCCTCTACATTGCATAAACAAGTTAAATTTATTTACAACAATAAGACATATACCTTGATAGGTGATATTAATTTTCAAGCTTGTTTGCAAACATCTACTTCCAAAGGGAGTTCTTCTAAGCCTTCCTCTTCTAGCGATGACTTGTTAAACAAGATACCTATGGATGGATCATCACCCTCTAATAATCAAAATTCTTTGGATGAGTCTGAAGTTCCTGAAGAAGATTCTTCTCAACTTGAATCTACACATGAAAAGGCTTTTGATGCTGAGAAGGTTCTCGCAGAAGACGATTGGGGATCTCTTGATTTTAATCCCACCTTTGTAGGTGAGTATAGGGTTCCTCCTAGAGAGCTTAAAGGTAAAGAGAAGGAAGAAACTAGAAATCAATCAGTCTTACCTGAACCTATGAGCAATAATTTTGTGGCTGCTTCTCAAACTTCTTCTCCTCACACCTCTAATTATGAAGAGTTTGATTCTTTGTCTTATGAAAAACCACCTTCTCTTCCTGAAATGGCTGATCGTTATGGTCGTGGTTTTCACATTTTTGCTAAGCATGGGTATCATGGAAATGGTTGTGGCGCTCATGAACAAGGGATAAAAGTTCCTTTAGAGACTAATTTTCACAATTATGCCTTTGGACTCGGCTATAATCCCTGCAAATGTACCAAAGCATCTAAAAGACCATCTCTCAATGTGAATGCTATATTTAGTAGTCATGATGATCTCACTTCAACTAAATCATCTTTTACTTCTATCAACTCTCATTCCCCTCATAAGGAAATCTTGGCAATGAACAAATCTCTTTATGAATCCCCTCAAATTTCTAAATCCACTTATGAATCTTTATCTCCTATTCATCATAAAGTCCTTTCCTCTAGGGATAAGGCTCTAATAAATTACACTCATCCCTCTTCTAAGATTTCATGTGACTTTTCTTCTTCAATCTTTATCATTTTATACATGTTCTTGATCTCACTTATAGTTGAGCATTTAACATGTCATATTCAAATACCTCATTTAGTCTATCATGTCTTTAAATAGCATTAATGGCTATTATGTTGCTCATCATTATGTGACATTGGTATCTCATTTACTGGGGGCTCATTGTCATTCATGATGGTACAATTTCAAGTGCAATCATATTTTTTTTTGAAGCAACATAATAGCCTAATTTTTATTTTTTTGTTCCTATGGGGACAAGAGTGATTTCATACATCTCTTCTTTTTCTTATGTCCAAATCTCTCCCTAGAAGATTGTGTAAGTCCTTCTCATTGTCCTTATCCTTGGAGGCAACGATCTTTCCTTATTTTTATCTAAGGATCCACTTTTTCCTATTTTGTGGATGGTGTGGACTTTATTACTTGATGTTATGCCTTGTACGCATTTGTTGTCGTTTGTTCAAGGATTCTCTCTTACAAGAGGTGTAAGTCCTTGACTACAACCTCTTTTGCACTTGGTAAAATACATCCATAATGAATTCACTCTCCCAATTGGGTTAAAAAGAGCGTCATCCTTCATTAAGAATCACTTTGACCTCGCAAAAGAAGGAAGTATTGCATTCTTATTCTCTTCTTTGTCTTATTCTAGAAGATGTTATATTTGTCTAAGACAATTTCTCTTAGGGATAGGTGTCTTTTGTACAAATATCTCTTCTCCTCTAAGGATCTCCTTTACACATACTACAAGATATCCCTTTTCAACTATCTTATCCTTGCTTAAGGAGTGCAGAACTCTCTTGCTTGGATCTATGACATTGTTGCATTTTTGGGGTATCTTCTGTGATTAAGGTAGGTATCCTTGTTCTACTTTTCTTATGACATAAAACTTACACTTTTTGAGCAATGGGTCATTCTCGGAACCAGAGCACAAACTCTTAGAGTGAGATGTCTCCATTTTTCTTTTATGCAAGGTGATTATTCTCGGAACCAGAGCACAAACTCTTAGAGCGAGATGTCACGCTTTTGTACTATACATATATAGGTTGTAGCATACTTAGGCATAGACTCCTATGAGGTGCTTCTAACCTCCCTTACACACACATGCACGAGGTTGAGTGGAACTAGCGGCATAAGGCTAGACTTTCTCACTCTCCTCCCTTACATGGATCACCTAGACAGACTCTAGGGGCTAGTTTTCCATGTCCTTTTCCCATGGATCACCTAGACAAGATCTGGGGGCGAGAAGTCCATGTTTTCTCTCTCACTATTCTTCTCATGGATCACCAATGTGTGTATTCATGCTTTTTTTCCTTTCTTTTCTTCTCTTTGCATTTTGTTTCCATTTACATCCTTCATCTTATGTTAGAGAACTCTCAAATCCTCACACTCTTTGTTGTGTTGGAATTGAGATTTAGTCCTCTTTCTTACCAAATGACTCTCCATTAGTTTTTGATCTCATATCAAATCTTCTTGTGAGCATTTGTCATCAATATTCTTTAACAATTCGAAGTGGTAAACATGATACCCTGTTTCAACTCACTAAAATTAGCAAGCCGAAATAGGGGGGGGCATATAGCTACCCTTGAATTTTCATCACCTTCCTTAGTAAGCATTAGGTGATTTTGTGATCTAATGTGTGTTTTGTAGGGTGCGGTTCCTAACTGTGTACTGCAGATGCCGCTGGGGGCTTCGTTCGACAGACTTATGGATATATCCTTTTTCAAATAATGTTTACTTTTCTATACTTTAGCTTGCATATGCACGTAGTGTTCATATGACCACTAAAGTGGGGGCTAAATGTAGCGTCGTAAATTGTACGCACTTGCTAGGGTGGTACAATTTCACACCTAGTTTAGCACCCACCTTGGCACATTTTGCATTTTGCATTGCATTTATCCTTTAGCACTTAATTAATTAAATTAATTAGGTCTAAGGTCCTATTTCATCATCTTCCACATTATAAAGTTGGGCCCTTTCATTAAAGTGTGCCCCTTTCATTTTATTCTTCCAATACATCATTTAATCTAAAACCCTAATTAGGTCCTATTTTGAACTTGGGGGCTTGATTTCGGGGGTCAAAACATCTCGAAATCACCTATAACTTCGGGATTCTCTCTAAAATCATCATATCCGACGGCCCTAAAAATTTGGTGAAAAGTTGTCGGGACCATGGCATCCGGCGTGCACATGGTCCCGGACATTTTTCTTGAAATTTTAGGAGCGCGATCCAATCATAAAATAAAGCTTAACCCCAAGAAATTGGCGGGATATTCAATCTCTAGGTCGGCCAAAAGTTGAAATTAAGACCTAGGGTTTCATATATAAGAGCTCTCTTTCTTCATTTGAAAGGATCTCGATTTTGGTTTTCAGGAACCTCATATGCAGCGAAAGAGAAGATCTTTGAAGACTTCAATAACATTCAACATCCATCTATCAAGCATTCATCAATTTCATTCATTTAGGGCTTGGGAGACATTGAAGAACAATAGGAGATTACCGACTGAAGATTGGCTTGTACCCCTCCTTTGGGGTTGGGTATGATTTCATGTTGTTTTCATGTCTTTGCATAAGCTTCATTATATCATTTGTATTCATGCTTTAGATCACTTTGCATCTTGATTTGGAGCATTTACATTATCATTTACAAGCAATTAGGGTTTACTTTCTAGGTTGCTCTAGTTTGCTTTCTTGCATTTAAGGATCTTGCACACACACAAGGTCTGCACACACATTACTTTTTACAATATAACTTGGCTATTCGTGGAGGTGGAAATCACCAAAGCAGGGGTTTGACTAAGGCAAAACCCTATATAGCCACCCAAAACACCTTTTCAGATATAAGTGCAGGTTTCGGGACTCGAACGACGCCGCAAGTTACAGATCCGGAAGAAGCAGACGGAGACCAAACAACACACCAAATCTCAAAGAAAAAGACCAAGACAGGGGCGTGGGGTGCCCTGGTCCCTGGGACAGGGGCGCTGGGCACCCTGGTCCTCCTGGCAGACAGCATTTTCAGCATTTTTGACAGCTTTTCCAGAGTGCAAAACAACAGTTTCCAGAGTAGTTTCAGGGGCAGAATCAGGACAGTGGCACCCACGCCCCCGTCCCGAACATTTTCACTTAGATTTTGACACCAGGTATGCATTTACATTCTTGTCTTTTCCTTGTGTTCACAGCTTTCCATTATTTAAGTTCAATTCTGCAATCTTGTTATTAGTTCATACTTGCACTTTGGGGGTTGGGAATTGAACTTGCATCATTTTATCTTTCAATTACAACAAAGGAATAGAAATCCTAATAGGTAGCCCATGGCTCTCTCTTCCACAAAAAGAAGTAGCCAATTGTGTGATACCTCTAGGCTCTTTCGTATTCCACAAATGTGTGATTGAGGGTGAGATTAGGGCATGTTTGCTTAGTGTCACTTTTTCCCCCACACAGTATGATTGTAAAAAGAGTCCAAGATACAGGGGTGGTAGAAGCTACTAGTACAGTTTTAGAAACTACAAAATTTAGTGTAGCAGTGGCAGAAAAGGAGGCAAAGGAAAAAGCTAATCTCCAGTTGAAATTGGAAACAATCTTGAAGGCTTATAATGAGGCCAAAGAAGGGATAGCTAACCGAGATAGCATCTCTTGGCCAAGTGATGACATGTTCCAGGAGTGGAAGGAAAAGTATGTTGGACAAAGAGAAGATATTCCATTACAGTTAGAAGTTGTTGGAGTGGAACAACAAACTGAAGGGGCTGATGATACTGAAAAAGACTTGTAAGTATTTCTTGAAGGATATTGCGAGTTGTAAAAATATTTTCTTAGGAATGTCCGAAGCTTGTATGCATCCATGATATTATAAATGGATACCAAGACTGTTAAAAGAGGGATCACAAGAATTTTTGTAAGGAAACTCTATAGAAATATATCTAGGTTTTTTCTGGTTTTTACAGAGAATACTTTGAGTCATGTAAAGAACATTTTCAAAAAATGAATATAAAGATATAGATCAATACTTTTCAGGCCTAAATCTATTTTTTCTTCTGGTGTACACTCGTTAATTTGCTGGTTTCATTTGAATAGTCTAGGGTTATTTGATTGAACATGCATTGTAAGGCAGTCATATGGGTATGTTTCTAGCTTTCCTCTTCAAGGAAGAGGAATTAAATATGCATGAAATGTCTCCATCAGTAAATTAATTGTTTGCTCATTCTGAATTTGATGAACAATTTTAGTTTTAAGAAGATAAAATCATGTACATGTAAGGCATGTATGGGGTTAACATAAGGCTGAGGTGGTGAAGTGTATGAGATTGTTCAGTTTTGGAGATATAATTTGATTTGGGCGACTCTGTAGCTCAAATAAGGCACTGGTATCCAATTGTGGGATTCTTTCTATCTTTCTTGAAGATCAATACTGAAAATGTATACAAGTTTTCTTCTAATGTTTTAGTTACATTGAGGTGATGAAATCCATTGGTTTTTGACACTGGTTTACTGTGGATCTCATTTTTAAAGTGTGAAAATATTCACAGAAGGTATACCCACCTAAACTTTGGATAAGTTCAAAATGTAGAAGGTTCTAAAACCTTGTTATATGTTACTCTAGAGTTCTATTTTGCTGATCTCTTCATATGCAGACAAAGTTATTCATTTTCTTGCAGGAGGATGGGAGGAAAATCAAAATTTGAGACTAACAGAGCTTAGGTGGTGGCCATGGACAAGTCATATTATAACACATGGCAAGGGTTTGCAGATTTGACTCAAAAGTGGGCCTATTTTGAAGGTTAAAGAGGTTGTTAAAAAGAGAATAGGTTCCTGAAGATCTAGTGGTTGTCGTTATACTGCAAGATGAAGATTCTCGTTGGTTATCCCTGCGACATAGCGACAAGCCGTCAGCAGTCCAGACGGTTGAATGTTAATCTATCATGTGCTGGCAGTTAATGCAGGTGGTTATTAAGCTTGAGAGAAAGTTTGCATGAGTTTTTCTCATGATCTTGAGGTGATAAGGCTTGATTTTGAGCACCACATGGGTCAACCTTTAGTTGACTAAGAATTTGAACTGAATTACCCACTTGAGAGAAAGTTTGCATGAGTTCTTTTTGCATGTTTTGAAGCCTTTTTTGGTGGATTTTTATTTCTACGTGAGGATCCATTTTCAGAAAAAGATATTTTTAGTGGGAGTTCATCTTTAGTCATTCTCTTGTTGGTTTTAGCGAAGAATTCATTCTTGTAGCTCATATGCAATTATAAGATAGAATTCTGAATAAAAATTATTAGCTTATGCCTTATATTTTGGAGTTCATTTTCTTATTCATGATTGAGAGCTAGTTTATTGTGTTATTGCCTAGATAACCTTTAAATTTTTTGTCTCATTTGTAAGTCACAGGTTGTGCATTGTGATAAGTTGGTTCATTTGGTTGATTGTGAAAGTTTTCTTTCCTTTCAATTTCTTGAAGTTTAAATCCTTTGCATGAAACATTTATGTGCTATGAACCAGAACTCTATTTGTGCAGATTGGTGTTTTTAGGAGTGTATTTCTATCATTTTGAGATATCTTATTGATGCTTCACTTTGGTTTAGCATTTTCAAAGTCTTTCTAGTTTCATTTTAAGTTTTCCTATCCCTTTTCTTGGTAAAGATTTAGAGTTAGTCACACGAAACCAACCCTTCATCTGGAGGTTAATTCTGACTATAGGCAACCCACTGGCCTGATAATTATCCCATGTGTCACTAATTTGCTTGAGCTTTCAGCTTGTTCATTACGGGTGCAATTTGAGTGACAACAATATGAGATTGTGCTTAAATTATTTAATCCAGTGAAATCTAATTCACCCCCCCTCTTATTTTTCGTTCATTGTTATTGCCAACAATTGGTATCAGAGCCAAATCCTCTAGAAGAAGCTTGGCTACTTGAGGAGATCCGGGATGGCAACTTATGTGTTTAAGAAGGAGAGTTCGAGATTTGAAGGAAATAAATACACTGTATGGAAGGACCAGATGCAAGTTCACTTGATATGTCTTGGAGAAGAGTATTGGAAGATTACAAAGAATACCTATAATGTTCCTTAGAATGGACCAGTTATTGTTGTTGAGACCAAGGATGCTGAACATAATATAAGAGCTAAGGAAGAATTGCTGAGTGCCTTGACCAATTCAAAGATGACTAATGTGATGGGTTTGTAGACTGGACATGAGATCTGGGAGAAGTTAGAGACCTTGTATGAAAGAGATAAACATGTCAAATTTGCTAAGCTACAAAGTTTGAAAGAGAAGTATGAGATTCTAAAAATGGGAGAAGATGAAAACATATCTACCTTTATGGCTAAGGTGAATGAACTTGTTCTAGGTATTAGATGTTCCTACAACAGCATTGAAAATCCTGCCTTTTTTCACAAGAGAAGATGAAACCACTCCCATCAAACATATAAGGGATGTAGCTTCGTTGTGTGGTGTACATCATATCACACAAGAGAATGTTGCAATCAAACTCTTGGCTACCTCATTTAAAGGGAAAGTGCTTCAGTGGTTGAGAGGACTGCCTGTAAACTCAATTGATACCTAGGATCAGCTGGGTGATAGATTAAATTTATAGTTTGAGGACAAATATGACCATTTGTCACTATTAGAACAACCGAGTACCATAAAGAGATCCCCTCAAGAGAAAATGACCCACTTCAATTTTTGTTTCCAGAAGAATTGGAGCAGAATCCTTGTCATGGTAAGGCCTACTCCTACACATGCATTTCTATCTTATCTTAGGGTTCTTAATAGTGACATTTTAGTCATGATTCAGTCTATGGGTGCAAATACTCTACCAAATGCATTTGATGTTGCTATTAGAGTAGAAAAATGCCTAATTCAGGTTGGTAAAATAGCCCCTAGGCCCCCAATGCCCATATTTCTAGATATAGAACCTATTGTACCTCTTTTAGAGCCTCCTCTAGCTATTGTCCCACCTTTACCAGCACTGAATTATCAAGTTGCAGCCCAAGCAAATATTGTCACACTCCCAAATCAAGAGTTTCAGGAGTTTAAGAATGAAATGAAAACCATGTTCCAAGGCTTTGGTAACAAAATGACCAATATTGAGAAGCAAGTTTCGTAGAACACCAAGCCTTATCAAGCCCCTTATCAGAACAACTAGCAGAACATGCCTCCTTATCAAGCTGACCCTTAAAATCAAAAAAGAAATTTTAACCAAAGATCCAATATACCTTACAATCCCAACACTACCAACACATCCAGAGATATCGTCCCAACTCAAAACAACATGGCATCATATTATGATTGGTGTTACCCTTGCAACCAACCTCATAATCAGACCACTTGTTCGAATGGTATGCTACTATTGGTATTATGGATGTGTTTTTCCTATTTTCCCATAGATATCTCTTCCCCTTTGACATCAAATGCCAAAGCAATACAAAACCAAATACAATCAGCTCATATAACTTGTTACAAATACCAATTGTTATAACCACATTTATTCAATCTACTCCCCCTGAGAAGTATCTCTCCTTCATCAAAGCTAGAAAAAAGATTTCTTTGTTAATTTTGTCGGTCTGATGCCATGCTCCAAATATCTAAGTTTCTATCGGTGAGGGTATAACTCCAAGCTGCTCTCTTAGATATCCAAAAGTTTCTTTAGGCAAAGGCTTAGTAAAGATATCTGCAATCTGCTCTTTAGTATTCACATAAACCAATTTCACTTCTTTTTCTTCAACATTCTCTTTTAGAAAATTGAATTTGATAGAAACATGTTTAGTTTTTGAGTGAAATACCGGATTCTTAGATATATCAATTGCTACCATATTATCACCATAAATTGTTATAGGTTCCTTGCATTTTACCTTTATGTACTTCACCATTTTCTTAATCCATAATACCTGTGTACAATTAGTTGCTACTGCAACATATTTTGATTCTGCTGTTGATAGTGATGTACAACTTTGTTTCTTGTTCAACCATGAAATTAGTCTACTGCCAAGAAAAAATGCTCCGTCGGTGGTGCTTTTTCTACCATCTACATCTCCTACCCAATTTGCATCTGTGTATGCACATAAATCAAAATTTTTGTCTTTAGGATACCATAAGCCAAGATTTGTTGTGCCTTGTAGATACCAGAAAATCCTTTTTACTGTTGATTCATGATTTTCCTTAGGATTACTCTGAAATCTTGAAACAATACATACTGCATTCATAATATCAGGTCTTGTTTGTGTTAAATACAATAAACCTCCTATCATAGACTTGTATCTTGTTAGATTAATAGGTGTTGATTCATCCTTCAATGATAGTTTATCAGTTGTAGTCATAGGTGTAGTTACCGGTTTAGATTTTTCCATGCCAAATTTCTTAAGTAGTTCCTTCAAGTACTTTGATTGATTTATGAATATACCTTTATCAGTCTATGAAATCTGCAATCCTACAGAGAATTTTATCTCTCCAATCATAGACATTTCAAATTCTTTCTACATCTTATTAGAAAAGTCTTTACACAATCCATCTTCTCCTCCAAAAATTATATTATCAACAAAAACTTCAATAACCAAGATGTCATCATTAGTCACTTTGTAATATAAGTTGTTGTCAGCATTACCTTTAGTGTAACCAAACTTCAAAAGATATTTGTCCAATCTAGCATACCGGGCTCTAGGAGCTTGCTTCAATCCATATAAAGATTTCCTTAACTTGCAAACCATATCTTTGTCATCTGTCAAAGAAAATCCATCAGGTTGTTCAATGTAAACTTACTCTTCAAGATCTCCATTCAAAAATGCACATTTAACATCCATTTGATATACTTTATAGTTCTTGTGTGCTACAAAAGCCAAGAATAATGTGACTACCTCATTTCTAGCTACCGGTGCAATGGTCTCATTGTAATAAATTCCTTCTTTATGTGAATATCCCTTACATGCCAATCTTTCTTTTTTTCTGATTACCTTACCATCTTCATTAAGTTTATTTCTGAATACCCATATAGTTCTAATTACATTTTTGTTTTTAGGTTGGGGAACCAATGTCCATGTGTTATTCTTTTCAATTTGTTCCAATTCATCTTCCATAGCTTTAATCCAATGTTTATCTTCACATGCCTCATTAATAGTTGCTGGTTCAAATTGAGAAATTAGACATACCTCTTCATTTGCCAGTCTTCCTCTAGTCATAACTCCTTGATACTTATTCCCAATTATCTGACTTTCAGAGTGATTCAATATTACATACCTGGGCATGTTCACTTGCTGCTATTCTTCAGTCACTGTGTAATTCCTAGATGATGTCGGTGTGACTGGATCAACATTCTGTACCGGTGTACTCATAGTTGATTCATTTATGATTATCTCAACTGCCAGTTCAGAATCTATAGTCCTTCTAAATTGTTCATCAATCTTCACATTTGCACTTTCAATGATTTTTTGCAATCTCTTATTAAAACATATATATGCCTTGCTCTTGGATGAATAACCAAAAAATATTCCTTCATCACTTCTAGGATCAAATTTGCCAATATAATCATCTCTCCTAATATAACATTTGCTTCCAAATATTCTGAAATATTTAAGAGTAGGAGTATTACCAAACCATAGTTCATGAGGGGTCTTACCGGTTTCACCTTTGATGTGAACTCTATTGAATGTATAAACAGCTGTATTGATTGCTTCTCTCCAATACATATGAAGTAGGTTTGCTTCTGATATCATGCTTCTAGCTGCATTTAAAATAGTTATGTTCTTCCTTTCCACAACTCCATTTTGCTGGGGTGTCCGAGGTGCTGATAATTGTCTTCTGATTCCATTCACTTCATAGAATGTATTAAATTCCTTAGATGTGAATTCACCTTCTTGATTTGATCTCAAGCATTTGATTTTCTTACCGGTTTCATTCTCTACCATCACCTTGAATAGTTTGAATTTCCCAAAAGCTTCTGATTTCTCCCTGAGAAAAGTAACCCAACACATTCTAGAATATTCATCAATGATTAGCATAAAATATCTATCTCCTTGTAAACTTCTAGTTCTTGCTGGACCACATAAATCAGTATGAATTAAGTCAAGAACATTATTAGATTTTTCTGGAATACTCGTAAAAGTTGTTGTAACTTGCTTTCCAAATTGACATTCCTTACATACCGGATTGTGAGGTTTAACAATCTTAGGTAAATCTCTTACTGCCTTAGTTCACAATGCAATCAAAATTTACATGACACAATCTCTTATTCCATAACCAACTTTCATCAATATGTGCAATCAAGAATGTGTTTTCATTGTTATTCAAATGAAAGATATTACCTCTAGTTTGATTACCGGTTGCAATTTCCAAACCAGTTCTATTCATGATTTTCCATTTACCATTCTTGAATTGTAATTGAAATCCTTTTTCAACTAATTGACCAACACTCAAAAGATTATGCTTCAAACCTTCAACATAGTAAACATTATCAGTATTGTGCTTACCATCAAAAGATATAGTGCCTTTTCCTCTGATCAAACAAGCTTTGTCATCTCCAAATCTTACTAGACCTCCATTCTATTCCTGAAAGGTTAAGAATTTACTCTTATCACCAATCATATGACATGAACATCTAAAATCAATAATCCATTCATCCTTTACTTCAATTTTAGCTGCCAGGGCCTGCTCTACAGGTTGAACAGTACGTGCCGGTTGATCTTTTGTTATAGCAACAAAATCCCATCCATTGTCTGTTGGTTCCTCATCAGAATCGTCAGTAACTCCTTCATCAACATAGTAACATGATTTGTCTCTATTCTTCTTAAATCCATACCTTTGATTTGTCTATGTATCTATATTTTGATGATCTCTTTGGGAGATTGTTGGTTTTTGGTTTTTGGCATTTATGCTTTGGAACTTAGATGGTTTTTCCATCTTGTGTTGTCATCAATACCAGAGGGGGATATTGTTGGTATTATGGATGTGTTGCGTTGGTTTTTTCATTGATGTCAACACTTGTCAACACTTGAGAACACTTGAGAACACTTGAGAAAACTTGGAGATCTTTGGTTATGTTCACCGGCATGTTCAGTGACTTATGCATAGTCACCGGTATCTGGTTCACCGGTAGGTTATATTGTCCACCGACACTGAGGATGATCTTTTATCATCTAGAGATTACTTGGTTATGTCAAAGACATTGTTTGGACACTTGGTTTTGGTGATTCGATTATTGGTACAATCAAGTTTGCATATTTGTTGTTACCGGCAAATAAGTCTAGGTTATGGACCGACAAGCATTATCTATTCCAAATCAGCACGACATGTTATGGAGATAATTTTTTATTGTTGTAAATGCATTGAGCCGACATCATGCATCATTTGCAATTGATTTAATTGTAAAATCTCAGTAAGCTAACCTACACATTTGGTCTTAGGTTTTGGTATATATGTAAGATCTCATTTGTGAGATTAAGGAGTAGAAGAGTGTGTGAAAAAGGATTGTAATAAGGTATATGCAAATATAAGTAGAGCTATACACGTAGACATTATTTGAAGATTCAAGGAAGGTTTGGAGAAGGAAAATCAGAGCTTAACCGGTATTGAATCCAGCATATGAAGATGCTATTCTGAGTAGTACATTATCATTGGATTTAACCATCCAATTGTAGTTAGTGTGACTCCCATTTTGTAATTGAGCAGTGAGCTCTAGGTAGTTGGCCTTTCTGCATGTGCAGATCCCATTTGTACACACATACTATCTGTAGTAGTATCATCTGATTATGGGTAAGGTTTCCCACTATGGTTTTTCCCTTTACAGGGTTTCCATGTACAAATAACTATGTTATGTGCTGTGTATGTTATTTGTCTTTCTGTTTCATGCATTAAACTTTACCGGTACTGTTATTAATTGCTAAACTGTCTACCAAAATTAAAGTTTGGTTTATCAATATTATGCACTAAGTTTGGTTAAGTTAGTTTTGGTTTGAAATTAATAGACAATTGATTTAGCCCCCCTCTCAGTTTCCTCCAAAACCTAACAGCTACATCAAGCACTCATGGTTCAAAATAATGTTGTTGTCTTAGAAGATAGTACTCATGGAACTCATGATCAACAAGTTTTTCATTCTGAACAAGGCCCGGATGGCACCTTGGTCAATTGGCAAGGTGAAGAATTATGTGGAGTAAATCAGCCACAAGATCAGAATCAGTCCTACACTTCTATTGCAGCCAATACATGGTCCAAAAAGAGAGCCATTGATATAGGACAACAAGCTGATAAAGGCATCAATTAGGCTTCTATAAGACAACAAGCACCACCTGGACCTCAACCCACTCCGAATACACAAATCCTACCAAAAGGGCAACTAGTGGTCAACAAGGATCAGCCAAGAGGTCAATTACATACATCACAAGTTCAAGGGGATGTTGTTGTTAAAAGAGGACAACAAAAGGTTAGTACAAGTTCATTTAATATTTTGGATCAATTGAAAAAGATGCATGTCAATGTCTCAATGTGGGATTCCTTAGCTCTTCCAGGGCAAAATGATTTGCTTAAAAATACCTTGTCTAACATTTATTTGTCACAAGAGATTCCTAATGAGCAACCCAAAGTAGTCTTATTCAATGCCCCTCAAGAAAATAAGGGCGAACAACAAACTCAGAAGGTTAAACCCCCTCCTTTTTATCTGACTTTAATCATAGGTCAGCACCTAGTGCATAATTGTATGATTGATTTAGGTGCAAGTAGTTCTATCATGCCAAAGAAGATAGTTGATAAGTTGGGTTTGACATATGAGCCTCTTTTAAAAGGGGTAGTCCATCTAGATGGGACAATAGTAAACATAGTAGGTGTGATTAAAAATTTGGATCTCATATTGCATGCATGCCCAAACTTCTCAATCCCACAAGATGTCTACATCATAGATCTTCCACCTTACTTTTCTTTATGCTTGTCCAAAGATTTGACAACCAAGTTGGGTGGGTATTTGTCTTCTGATTGGTCACACATGTTTTTCAGAACAAGATATGGTACCAAAGTGACCATAAAATCAAAATTATTGGCTAAGGATCATATAGAACCATACATCCCAAGTGTTGTTAATGCAAATTTGTCTATACAAGAATCTAATGAACAACCTGATATCCCAGATCCAAACACCCCAATAGAAGGGATACCTAATGTAGTATTAGATGAATGGGCAATAGAGAATGATGAAGAAGATTCATTCAAGCATATGGAAGAATTAGAGCTAGGTGTCTACATGATCCATGAAGAAGGTGTCATTGTCCCTAATATTGAAAAGGGTGACAATCAATTGTCCAATCAACAAAACAATGAAATGTGGCAACTCTATTTTGATGGCTTGAGGAGAAAAGTTGGTTCTAGAGGTGGTGCTATGTTAATCTCTCCTTAAGGTAAGAAATAATTTTCAGCCTTTATATTTTCTTTTAGCTGTACTAATAATACAGCTGAATATGAGTCACTTGCACATGGATTGGAATGGGCTAGAAAAACAAATGTAAAGTGTTTGCAAGTATTTGGGGATAGTGAGCTAGTGATAAATCAAGTAAGAGGTGTCAATGTGACTAAAAATGATGTCCTTAAAATGTATAAGCATAGGCTATGGGACTTAATTGAAGAATTTGATGCTTTCAATCTGTTGTCCATGCCTAGAAATCAAAATAAGGAATCAATTAAGTTGGCTACCTTGGGTGCTCAATTTGACATACCAGATGAGGTAAGAAATATTGAAAAACAACAATATGTCAAAGTGGTTGTTATGATAACATTGTCAATTGGCAAGTCTTTGATTTAGATGAATAAATTATTAATTTTCTTATTGAAGAGGCTGAATTTGCAGCAGGTAATCAACATAAATTTGTAAAGCAATATGAAAATCAGATTCTTCAATTGAAAAGTAATAAGGTGCCAAAGGGATTGGTAACCCTTGAGTCAATATTTAACACTGATGATCAGGTTAGAAAGGAAAAAAGTAGCATAGAGGAGCACTACAAACCTATTGAGATCTTCATAGATAAGTTATTAAAGTTTGGAAAGGTATGTACAGCTAAAGAGAAACATGCATTTGTTTTGCTTTGTCAAGACTTCAATGACATGTTTGCATGGCAGTATGAATATTTGAAGGGATTTAACCCCGCATTAGCCCAACACACCATAGAGTTGGAAGTTGATGTCAAGCCTTTGAGACAAAAGCAAAGGCCCCTTAATCCAAAACTCGAGGATCTCATGAAGACAGAACCAAACAAGCTGATCCAAGGTAGTATCATCTTTCCTATAAAGAATACATCTTCGGTTTCAAATTTGGTTCCCATAAGAAAGAAGAATGGTGAGCTTAGACTTTGTGTAGACTTTAGAGATCTTAACATAGCTACTCTAAAAGATCATTACTTGTTGCTCTCAATGGAGCATATCTTACAAGTAGTTTCAGGTTCAAATAGATTTTCACTTCTTGATGGTTATTTTGGTTATAATCAGATTCTGGTAAAAGAGGATGACCAATTTAAAACTACCTTTACTACAAAATGGGGAACAATGGCATATAGGAAAATGCCCTTTGGTTTGTCTATTGCAGGAGCAACCTTTCAGAGGGAAATGGATATGGCCTTCCAAGGTCTTATAAATAAATTTGTTTTGGTTTATCTTGATGACGTAACCATTTTTTCAAAGCATGTAGAAGAGAACTTTTCTCACTTAAGGCAGAATTTTGAAAGGTGTAGAGAATATGGAATATCTTTAAATCCCAAAAAGTGCATTTTTGTTGTACACGAGGGTAAGTTGTTGGGATATATTGTCTCCAAACATGGAATAACCATAGATCTGGAGAGGGTAAGTGCTATTTTATCTTTGCCTTTACCTGCACATAAGAAAGGCCTTGAAAGCTTTATAGGTAGACTCAATTTTGTAAGGATATTCATCCCTAATATAGCATTTCTTATGAAGCCATTGACTAGCATGCTTAAGAAAAATGTTACTTTCAGCTGGTCCAAAGAAGCTAAGAATAATTTTGAAGAAATTAAGACTGCCATAGCATCAACTCCTACTTTGATTAATATAGACTTTGCAAAGGATTTTATATTATATGCTTTTGGCACTTTTGATACTATTTCAGCTTTGTTGATTCAACAGAATGATGAGGGATTGGAGCAGCCAATAGCATTCTTCAGCCAAGGCCTAGAAGGGTACAAACAAAATTATTCTTTTGTTGAGAAGCATGCATTAGAAGTCATTAGAAGTCTAAAGAAATTTAGACACATGCTTTCAAATAACAAAATTCACCGAATGGTTTCTCATCCTAGTATAAAATATTTTTTGTTAAATAGAGATCTTAATGACAAAAGAGTTGGTTGGATCATGAAAGTGATGGAGTATGATGTCAATATAAAGGTAATGAAGCTGATTAGAGGTAAGGGACTATGTGAATAGCTTATTGATCACACTGAAAACAACGAACAAGAGAATGAAGAAGTTGTCCTAGTTCATGAAGGTAATGAGCCAATTGTTGTAGCAACACCTCCTACAAGTTGGGTGCAAGAAATGATAAATTTTATTTAGACTGGTGAGTGTCCTAAAGGCCTGAAAAATTCTAAACAAAGATACTATAGACTTCAAGCTATCCCTTATATCATTTTGGATAGAATTTTGTTTAGAAAAGATTTTAATGGTGTATTCTTAAGATGCATAGGTTCAGATCAAACTTACAGAATATTAGAGGAATTCCATAATGGACCAGCTGGTGGTCACTTTGCACCATGGACTACAACTTTAAAGATCACGAGGGCAGGATATTTTTGGCCTGATTTGCATAAAGATGCATATGCTTGGGTAAGGAAATGTAAGAATTGTGCAGTATTTGCAAGCAAACAGAAGATGGCAGCTTTACCCCTGCAACCTGTTCGAATTGAACAACCATTCATAAAGTGGGGTCTTGATTTTATCAAAGTCATCAATCCACCTTCATGTTCTGGGCATAAATGGATCTTAACAGCCACTCATTACTTTACCAAGTGGACTGAAGTTGTACCCTTGCAGGAGGCAAATGAAAGTGTAGTCCTAAACTTTTATCAGGACTTAGTAGCAAGGTTTGGTATCCCTGATTCTATTATTTCAGACAATGCATTAGCTTTTGTGGGATTTAAGATTACTGATTGGGCTGTCCAGAACAACATATTTTTGAGAACTTCTTCCAATTATTACCCTCAGGGTAATGGACAAGTTGAGTCTACTAATAAGAACTTGATTAGGATAATCAAGAGGACAATAGAAGATAACCAGAGAACTTGGCACACTCAGCTGAAACATGCATTGTGGGCTGATAGAATCGCCCCTAAGAGAGCTACAAGTAAATCTCCCTATGTCCTTATTTATGGTAAAGAGGCAAGACTCCCAATTTCAATTGAAATGCCTACACTAACTCTGATTAGAGAGATAGAAATGTTTCAAGAAGAACCCATGAAGGTTAGGTTGGCAAAACTAATGGAGTTGGAGGAGGTAAAAAAGAAAGTACTGTTGACTATTGAAAATCACCAAGCTCAGATGAAGAGGACTTTCAACAGGAAGGCAACTCTGAGAGTTTTCAATGAGGGAGATTTGGTTTTAAAGTGGGATGAATTAAAGAGTAAGCCTAGAAAGCATACTAAATTTGATGCCATATGGGATGGCCCATACATCATTACTGAGAAAAAGCAACATAATGCTTTTTAGCTTTCAAAGTTGAATGGTGAAACCCTTCCAATCCCAGTTAATGGGATTCATCTCAAAGCTTGCCTTTGATATTTCATTTAGGTTAATAAGTGTTGATGCACATTTGTTTTTCTATTTCCTCTTTTCTGAGTTTGAATAAGTACTCATGAACAGTTTTGTGGTTTCTATTTTAGGAAGCACCACTTGTTTTTTCCTAGTTTTCCTATTTTTGTTTTGTTGTCATGTTGCGGAGCAGCTAAATTTCAAGAAGTTCCATTTGGAGAGAGGGCTGAGATGACTCCATAAGCCCAATGGATAAGCCATGACTGGTCTATAGAGTTTAGCAGGCAAACACCCCTGAGAGGTCACAAAAAATGTTACCAAATTTTGCACATGCCAAATTTAGTGCTCTAATGAAGCCTTTCATTCATTCATTTTGAAAAGGCCAAATCATGAACGAGAAATCAGAAATGCACTATTTTTGTCTAACTTATTTGCTTCATGTGCAGATATAGGAAAAGTAAGACAACATGTGGGTTAAAATGGTAGATGAAATGGCGTGGCTTATCAAACCTTCACATAAATGCATTATTGCCAGGCATAAAACCAACACAACTCTTTCCAAATCCTCCCTGATGCGTGATAAAATGGCATTTTGACAAGGCTCAGAACTTTTCAAACAAAGGCGCAAGCGTAGAACACAGGCAATAACAAGGGATGTGTAAAAGTATTTATCCCACATTGGCAGTGTAGAGGGAGTTTATCACTTTTAAATATAAGATCACATGTAACTATAATGTCAAAGCTTACAGGCTTTTGGCAAGTGGCCGATTAAGGAAGTGATGGGCCCCACATGTGCACGCACATCTCAAGGTGTCCAAATTTTGTGACCGGCTGGCAGGAAGAGACTAAAGGTTAAGCAAGTCGGGCATATTAGACAAAAAACATGGTGATCTAATGACTGTCACTATGTCGCGATGGTTAGATGCTCGCTAGATATCATTACGACTTGGCGACTGGTGAGGTGGTAGTCCAATGGCTGGTGACATGGCACAGATGGTAGAAGAGGTGGAAGGTCCAATGGTGATGACGTGGTAGAATAGGTGGCATGTCACCAAAGGGTGACTTATCGAGCAGACCTTGGCCGTGATGAATCTCTAAAAGGTTTCTCCAAAGGCTCAGTTCCATCAACATATGGTATACTGAAGAAATCAAAGTTGGTCCTGCTGATAAGATAAAGGCATCGATGAAACTGTACGTTTGACAAAACTTGTAAACAGCTCACCGACAGAGTAGTTTGGCCGAAAGAATGATATCCAATAGAAGCAAAGGCGATGTTGCAGTCTAGGTGGATCCGCAAGTGGGCTGTAGACTGATGTGTGGCAGGCTTGACAGATAGGTGGTGCCTAGGCAAATATCATGAGTGAACCAGTGGTTGACGCATGGTGACAACATGGCATAAGAGATACCTACTCAGAGAGATTAACCAAAAAGAAAGTCAAAAAGATTAATGATGATCAAGAAAGATCCAACGGAAGTCACTATACCATGATAGAAAGCTTGCCAATTATCCCTGTGACTTGGCGACAAAGCATGTGTGGAAAAGGTGAGATGCTCAGAGGTGCTAAAGATCAAGCAGTTTGAGGGCAGATCAATGGCTGTCGCTATACCGCAAGATGAAGATGCTTGCTAGTTATCCCCTGTGACATAGCGACTGATGACGTGATAGTTGAGGTGGTCGTCTAGGTGGGCTCAGAATGAATCAGGATGTACCAGGTGGCAGAGTGTAGAAGAAGAACCAAGGCGAGGCCAGGAAGAGGTGGGTTCGGTCTAAAGTGTTAAGGTCTTTAGGTGGAGCTTAGGTCGTGGCCATGGACAAGTCAGATTGTAACACATGGCAAGGGTCTGCAGATGAGTGACTCAAAAGTGGGACCATTTTGAAGGTTAAAGAGGTGGTTAAAAAGAGAACAAGTTCCTAAATATCTAGTGGTTGTTGCTATACTGCAAGATGAAGATGCTCACTAGTTATCCCTACGACATAGCGACAAGCCATCAGTAGTCTCGATGGTTGACTGTTAATATGTCATGTGTTGGCAGTTAATGCAGGTAGTTATTAAGCTTCAGAGCAAGTTTTCATGAGTTTTTCTCGTGATCTTGAGGTGAGAAGGCTTGATTTTGAGCGCCACATGGGTCAACCTTTAGTTGACTAAGAATTTGAACTGAATTATTCACTTCAGAGAAAGTTTGCATGACTTCTTTTTGCATGTTTTGAAGCCTTTTTTGGTGGCTTTTTATTTCTATGTGAGGATCAGTTTTTAGGAAAGGTATTTTTAGTGGGAGTTCATCTTCAGTCATTCTGGAGTTATCTTTCCTCTACCTTTTGAGAGGTTTTTGTTTTAAGTGAAAAACTTTTATCTTTCTTCACTAGTTCTTGATCATCCTCTTGCTGGTTTTAGAAGAGAATTCATTCTTGTAGCTCATATGCAGTTTTATGATAGAATTTTGAATAAAAATTATCAGCTTATGCCTTATATTTTGGAGTTCATTTTCTTATTCATGATTGAGAGCTAGTTTATTGTGTTATTGCCTAGATAACCTTTAAATTTTCTGTCTCATTTGTAAGTCACGGGTTGTGCATTGTGATAAGTTGGTTCATTTGGTTGATTGTGAAAGTTTTCTTTCCTTTAAATTTCTTGAAGTTTAAATCCTTTGCATGAAATATTTATGTGCTATGAACCAGAAGTCTATTTGTGCATATTGGTGTTTTCAGGAGTGTATTTCTATCATTTTGAGATATCTTATTGATGCTTCACTTTGGTTTAGCATTTGCAAAGTCTTTCTAGTTTCATTTTAAGTTTTCCTATCCTTTTTCTTGGTAAAGATTTAGAGTTATTGATAGGGAACCAGCCCTTCATCTGGAGGTTAATTCTGACTATAGACAACCCATAGGCCTGAGAATTATCCCATGTGTCACCAAATTACTTGAGCTTTCAGCTTGTGCATTACGGGTGGAATTTGAGTGACAACAATATGAGATTGTGCTTAAATTATTTAATCCAGTGAAATCTGATTTAGCCCCCCTCTCAGGTTTCCTTTATTATTGTTGCCAACAATTGGTATCAAAGCTAAATCCTCCAGAAGAAGCTTGGCTTCTTGAGGAGATCTAGGATGACAACTTAAATGTTTAAGAAGGAGAGTTTAAGATTTGAAGGAAATAAATACATTGTATGGAAGGACCAGATGGAAGTTCACTTGAAATGTCTTGGAGAAGAGTATTGGAATATTACAAAGGATACCTATAATGTTCCTTAGAATGGACCAGTTATTGTTGCTAAGATCAAGGATGCAGAACATAATATAAGTGCTAAGGAAGAATTGTTGAGTGCCTTGACTGATTCAGAGATGACTAATGTGATGGGTTTGCGGACTGGACATGAGATCTGGGAGAAGTTAGAGACCTTGTATGAAGGAGATAAACATGTCAAATTTGCTAAGCTACAAAGTTTGAAAGGAAAGTATGAGATTCTGAAGATGGGAGAAGATGAGAACATATCTACCTTTATGGCTAAGGTGAATGAACTTGTTCTATGTATTAGATGTTCCAGTGGAACTCTTGAAGAAGATGAGATTGTTTCTAAGGTACTAAGATCTTTTCCTCCTACTTACAAGCCTAAAGTATCTGCTATTGATGATATTCGAAGTGTGACTATTATGACTAGGGACATGCTGGTTGGTAATCTTTCTGCTTTTCAGTTGACTGAGTTTGGAGAATCACATGGAAAATATGAGACTGCATTCAAAGCCTCTATATTTGGGAAGAAAAAGTATGATCTGGGAGAAAGTTCATGTTGGATTTCCAGATATGAAAGAGAAAAGAGAGAGATGGAAGAGAAAGAAAGAGAGCTAGATGATCTTGAAGCTCTTATTGCTAGAAGATTGCTTAAGGGAGATGGTAAGTATGATGGAAAGTTACCTTTGGAATATTTTTCTTGTAATAAGATAGGACATTTTGCTTCTAGGTGTCTTGAAATAATGTCTAGGTATGACAAGCACGATAAATATGATTGATCCGATAAGCATGATAGATATCAGAAGCATAAAAAGTATGATAAGCCCTATAAGCCTAACTAGAAGTTCAGATATTAGAAGAGATATTATTATGTTGTTGATGAAGGTGTGACAGATGAAGAGTCCAAGAATGGGAATTCTTAAGATGAGTTTGTATTTATTGTTATCAAGGAAGATGATTTGGTACCAGTGAATTATACAAGTTGCATTGTTGAGGAGAAAGATTTGGTTGCTAATATTGAAGAGAGAGATGAATGGGTAATTGACAATGGTTGTTCAGATCATATGATAGGTGATAAAAGAAAATTTGTAAATATGGAAATGTATGATGTGTTAGGCCCAATATGGAAAGCTAATGTACTGAGAGGGGAGGGATGAATCAGTAATTCAAAACCTTTCTTCAATAATAACCTTACTGTTATGCATAAACAGAATAGTGTAGTAACATAAAATAAAGTTAAAACAAATAGATAACAATCATACATGATTCACTCCATAACACATACATTTTGGTCACGCAAAAACTCTTGGTTAGAGAGAAAAACTGTGGTGGGGATGGCACCCACAACTTCACTACTGGAATAATAAAGAGTGCTCGATTAGAGCTACATATTTAGTTATTTCCGATAGCTTACCCTATTAGGAGTAACATGATCTGTTAGATCTACCTTGCTAAAGGATTTAACAACATTAATCTGAATGCTACACCTGGTTAGAGGCTTTACAAATTATAGACTTGGTTAGAGTCTTTTAACCTGTTAAAGGTTTCTCTTACAACTTCAAAATATTACAATAAGACATTACAAATATCTACAACTTTACATCTGAAATGTTGTAGCAGATTCTATGTGCTCAAAATAAGATTACCTTGCTTATAGCATACCTTGGTAACTCATAAAGTAACTCGGTAAACCCTTCTGTTTACTCTGTTCCTCGACTGTTCTCTGATAACCTTCTCGGTGACCTCTGTGTCTCTGTAATAGTCATAATACTCTGTGATTTCTCATGTATCACACAAGTCTTCCTTCATACACATATGCACACACATTTCTCACATTCACGTATATTTCTAACCCTAAATTCATGCTGTATAAATAGACTTCTTATGTCAGTGATCTAATTCATTACTTCGATCTTACAAACATGATTTCTTGAATAAATAACCATGCAAAATATTTCATTAGTTAGATGTCCTCAAAATTATACAAAATCTGTATGTGCAATTTCTAATGTGATAACAGTTCTGTGTGCCTCAATCTTGTAACATGTTTTCATATGTGTGTCTAGGTTCAATGAATCTGGTAACATGTTTCACTCAGTGTATATCAACTCGGTGTATTATCTTTACTGCTCGGTAGACATGAAATAACACTCGGTAGACAGCTTGGTGTATACTGGGCTTTGTGACTATTTTCCTTCTGTAACCGACTAGACTGTTCATACTGACTAAATATTTCGGTAGTGGTAACCGACTAGAGTATATAGAATGACTTTGTATATAAAACTAATGGCAATTTGATAAGTAGTAACAATCTCCCCTTTTGACATTAGTTGAGATGTTTGACAAAACTACTTTTAAAGTCATTACTCAAAAATCTGTATACTTTACAAAATTTGACTAAACATGCAGTATATACATTAGTCAATGAAATAGTATAATCAAATATACTCCCCTTATCAATATGCTATACAAAAATATGTAATCACTGTTCTTTCCTCTGTTCATTGTTCGGTTCACTGCTCTTGGATACTCTGCATATTCTACTCATTCTCTGCTTGGTATACTCCCCCTGTATACTACATTCCAGTTGTTTGATACTTTGAATACTATACACTCGCCTTGTGTACTTTGATGCTATATATACTCTGATGATATAATAGATACTCCCCCTTTTTGACAAACATCAAAATTTAGTTGCCATTGTGGGGGGGGCAACTGATCAAAAATGGATTTGTACTTTGTCTTGGCTTCGGTGAGAGCGACAGAGAGTGCATCCTTTACACTATCCATTAAAGAATTATGTGCATTAATATCAGCCAATAATGAAATTAAGCCATCTAAAGTGCTTCCCTCTTGTGTAGTAGAGAGATAAGTGGCTCGGTTTAGTTGTTCTTGAACGGATGAAAGATGAGGAAGGAATAATGTTTGAAGTGTCATTATGTCCATCCTGATCTTGTGTTCTTCATTCCTTAGTTCCAATTGTTGAGCCATGAGCTGTTGTAGCTTAGTATAAAAATTCTGAACTGAATTGGGCTCGGGGGTCAACTTATTTTAGAGATCGGTGATATCTTTCTCAATTGCTTCTATTTTATTCTTAATGTCCTTAAGAAATAAAGAAAATGTGCAGAGTTTCTAAAATAATGAAAGAATGTGCTTGAGTTAAGGGGATAACTCAACAATAAATTTGACAAGTTTTACCTTGCCAACAACAATGGATTTCTGTACTTCCTCTATCATTTTAGCATTTAGCTCCTTGTCTTTTAGTTTGCTCAAGTATTTGGATGCATCTACTCCAGATGTCTCAATCTGATTTAGGAGTTCATCCAATTGAATATGGATGGCTGCATCGATTGATATTGTGGTTGAAGGTAGCATATCTGATAGTAAGTTCTTTACCTTCTGAAGTACTTTATTCTTCTTTTGTATGGCCAGTAGCTTCTCCTGTTCGGCCTTTGCTTTACATAGTTCACCGAATTAAGTGAGTGCTTGCCCTTTGAATTTGGAGATGTCTACATTGGGCAACACTATTAGTTTTGATAAATCAATTTTGAAACTATGCTTTTTCAACTTCTTTTCTTTACCTTTCATCGGGTGAACCACTACAATAGCTTGAGAGGCTTGAGGACCCTCGGTAGGTTGCTCGGTAGAGACAACACTTTGGTCGGTTACTTTAGCCTCGGTAGTGTCCTTTGGTGTCTCAATGCTTGGTGCCTCAGCAGTAATATTTCCATGCTAGAAGGTGCTTGAGAGGTTTGTTCCTGTGAACTACCTTCTGCTGTAGACTTTTGACCTTCGGTGCCTTCACCTATATCCTAAGGAGCTTCGGTTGTAGCAGGTTGATTGATCGGTGGGTAAGGCTGAACTTGTTCCAAAATAGATTCACTGGAGACAAGTTTTGCATAAGCATTGCCTTCTATCATTTCTTGTTCAGGTGCCTCTGCATCCATGATATCTTCATCTATTTCAATGGTGTCAGCAGGGTCTTGTTCGATGACATCAGGCTTTTGGTCGGTGACATCGACTATTTCCACTGTAGATTGTTCATCAGCATTCTTTCTTTGAAAGATGGTCTTCCATTGCTTTTGTTTCCTTCTCCACTTCTATATACAGGCCATTCATCAATTTCAAGGCCTTTTGTTTTACTGTAAATTGTGTTTGGCTGTTTGTCAAATGTTCTTTTATTTCATCAACTAACATATCAGGAAAGAGATGCACCAAACTTCTTTCTCTGATTTGTTTCTTCGAGTCTAGGGCATATTGCCATCTGGTTTCAATATGTGCATATAATTCCTTAAGAATAGAATTACATACTTCTAATGGGACCACTCAAAATTTGAGAAGTGTGCAAATGACAACTTCTTCAATTTGCCTCTTTTCATCAGTAGATCTGGATTCATATTTGACAAATCTGAATCCACCAAATCCACCATATTCCTTTAGATTATTACAAAAAATTTCTACACTATGTACATCTACCTTCTTGCTTTTCACAATCTAAAATTTATTTGCATCTTCAGATTTGGTATCACTCGACTCTTTTGGCAAAATGAGTCTCCGAGTATATTTCTTGTAAGTTCTAGTTACCTTAGGAATGGCAGCAATCTTTTGTTTCTTACTCGGTGATGCAGCAGATGCCCTTGTGTTAGGTCTCTTTGTTGGAGGGGTCGGTAGGGCCATTGAAGTGTCTTGTTTCTTTCTCTTCAACACTTTTCCCTTAGGCAATTAGGTGCTAAGTGTTATGGCTGCTTCTTGGGCTTCTGTCTCCTCTTCGGTGATGGCTAGAATTCCTTTGACAGGTGTGGAGGAAGACTCTTCTCCAAATTTATCAGTTAATGCCTTAATCATCTTTGTAGCTTTTCTTGTAGCCTTAGGTACTACAATGCTCATTTTTACTTTTTCCTTCACCTCTTCATAGGTTCCATACCTCAGCTCGGTAGTATGCCTTGGTAATGATAGATAGGCATCAATTTGTTGTTGTGTGATATCAAAATCAATCGCGTAACCCATAGGTGACAAAGATTGAGTCCTCGATTCCACATCATTCACATAATAGTAACCGGTGTCAACCTCAAAACATATTTCATCTTTGTATTTTTCTACTAGCTGTGGTGGAATCCAGTACCTGTTATGCATTTTCTCTTGGAACTTGCTAAAGTAATCATCCATTATATCATTAAAGTTATCACCTAACTTCTTGATTAAGTCATTGATCTGATGGGTGATTGGTCGGTGTAGTTCCCAAACAACTTTACCGACTGTTGGAAAAAATTTCTCAAAGTAGAAAAACATACATACAAGTAGTGATCCAAATTTTAGAGTATTTGCCGAGTTGTTCTTCTTCGGCTTCCTAATTGTGTTTAGATTTTCAAACAAGTTCTTCAGCAATACTTCACACAAGTCAATTTTCATGCCTTTCTTAACAATTTTGTATGCTAAGTCCACTGCTTCATAGGGTACACTATTTTCCCTTGCCAATTGGAAGAAACAGTAACCAATTACTCTAATGGCAAATTTGAGTTTAGGATCAGTGACATTGTTCAACTTCAAACCTCTGCAATCCGATTCAACTCTAGTTAGACTGATTAGCTCCTTTTGTGATATCATTTTCTATGCTCGGACATGATCATAGATAGGATACTCGGTGATCAGATGAATGATTTCTCTAGTGATCTTAAACGGTTGCTCTTGTAGCCACATGAAATCATCATGCACTTGGCTTAGTACAAACTTGACCCACTAAGGTCTGAACACATGGGGATAGGTTAGGGCTTTAGTCAATCCCTTGATTTTGATATGCTCATACTTGCTATCCATTTTACCATCTGTGTACAATTCATCATATGCATCTTTGATCTCAACATGACTGAGTTCTTCAACACGGTATTTTGTGAAGAATCTCACATCCTCGACTAACAAGACTCGATCTGGGATGAGTGAAAAGGCAATTTTGTCATCTAGTTCAGATGCAATTTTGGGATTCAAAGAGTATTTTAGTGAGGGATTTTCTACATTTGTGACAACAATGGGGTCTTGGATCTTAGGTGCCATTTTGATTTCAGATAAAAATTGACACAGGAACCTTAGGGTTTGAGAACTTAACAAACGGCAGACGCTTCACACTCAGCAGATAATAACAACTTAATGAGTTCGGTAAACCAGCTTAACAATGTGATGAGATTCGATGTAAATACCTTAGATTTTGCTTTGAGGATGGTTTGATCACCTTGATTCACTCTGCTCTGCTTCTCAAAAACTTGGTGAATGAAAATGACCGCAAAAAACCTTTAAATACTCAAAAATACCTTATCGGGCTCCGTGCAAGTTAGGTCAAAACATTAAATGCACTCGGTTCACCTTTTACCGATTTACTCCTTTTTGTTTTAAACCGAGTAACCAAATTTCCTTCATTAACCGACTTGATAGGTTTCCTGTATACACCGACTTGATAGGTTTCTTGTAAAGTACTTTTAATAGAATTTCAAACTAACTAGTTGCATCTTAACTATGCAGATTTTGAATTTTGTACATAATAGAATAGGAACTGTTATGATTTTAACCTTTAGAGAATGCAGTCCCTTCATACCTTTTTCTAACTAATTTGAAATAGGTGCACCTAACTCGGTAGGCAAGGTGCTTTCTTCATCTGACATGATTTCCTTCTTTTTCCAAATCATCTTGAATTTTTCTTTTATCTCTTCAGTGTCTTCTCTAGGTTGATCTCTACAATCTCCAGCCAAGTGTCCAACTTTGTGACAATGAAAACATGCCATACAAGGATTTCTCCATGATCTTCGATTATTCATTCCAAACCTTATAAAGCAGTTGGCACTTATATGTCCATATCTTCCACAATATTCACACCATATCCTTGTATTGTAATCCCATGGTACTGCAGAATATTGTTGGTAAGGATCTGTGTGAGTTCGGTAACCTCTAGTATTTGCTCGGTGTGCAGACCACATGTGGTTCTTTTGCTTAAACCAACACTTCTTGGTACTATGTACATATCTATTGCAGTTTTTACAAAACCCTTTGAATTTTGCCTTCTGATAATTGTTAACAAACTTTGTCCTACATTGATTAGATGTGTGACCATATTTGTTGCAATTGTAACAATAACCATTGGTCTTAGTGGTATTCGGTCGCTTACCTTTTCTGATTTGACATATGTTGGTAGTATGACCTTGATTTCCACAGTAGTAGCAAATAGGCTTCTTCCTTTTGATGTTATTCCTTTTTCCAACTTGTTTTGATGATTCTCCTCTCTTGGTAGTGCAGATTCCCTTCTCGATAGTCTTTTCCTTTGTAATCGAGTCCTCCTTCTTTATAGGGTTGTCTTGTGTTCAGTTGCTCATCCAACATCTTTGATGCTTCATAACTCTTCTTCAGTGTTTCCTTGGATTTCTTCTCTGTTTCAAGTTCATTGCTCAACCTTGATACTTCAAGTTTCAATGCTTGATTCTCATCATCTTTCAGATTTGCTTCATGATGTGTATAACCTAGTTGATCTGCCAGATTTTGTTGAATCCCAGTCAACCTTATGATTTCATCATCCTTATCAGATACTAAAGCTTCAAGTTGTTGTTTCTCTCTTTCTAGATCTCTTACTTTGTCCTCGGTTGTCCTCAATGCATCAAGATTTTCAGTCATCTATGTGCTGAAATGTTCATGTTCTCTTTTCATTGCTTTTAGTTGATCATCCAGTGCCTTGTTCTTTTCTTTCAATTGTCCAATCATTTCTTTAGTCTCTTCAGACATACTATTCTCAAATGATGTCTCAATTTGTTCCACTAACTCTTGAGAGTCCTGTAAATCATCAGATAATCTTCTTCTCACTTTCAGAGATTTTTGCATTTGCCTTTGCATGTCTGCAATCACTTGATTAGCATGATCCAATTCTTCTTGTAGATACACAATCCTCTGAGATTGTTTGTAGCCTTCCATTGATAAGATCTTTCTCATTAGGAAGTTAAACCCTTTTCCAAGTTTCAAGCTCTAATACCAATTGTTAGGCCCAATATGGAAAGCTAATGTACTGAGAGGGGAGGGGTGAATCAGTACTTCAAAACCTTTCTTCAATAATAACCTTACTGTTATGCATAAACAGAATAGTGCAGTAACATAAAATAAAGTTAAAACAAACAAATAACAATCATATATGATTCACTCCATAACACATACATTTTGGTCACGCAAAAACTCTTGGTTAGAGAGAAAAATTGTGGTGGGGATGGCACCCACAACTTCACTACTGCAATAATAAAGAGTGCTTGGTTAGAGCTACATATTTATCTATTTCTGATAGCTTACCCTATTAGGAGTAACAAGATCTGTTAGATCTACCTTGCTAAAGGATTTTACAACATTAATCTGAATGTTGCACCTGGTTAGAGGCTTTACAATTTATAGACTTGGTTAGAGTCTTTTACCCTGTTAAAGGTTTCTCTTACAACTTCAAAATATTACAATAAGACTTTACAAATCTCTGCAACTTTACATCTGAAATACTGTAGCAAATTCTATGTGCTCAAAATAAGATTACCTTGCTTATAGCATACCTTGGTAACTCATAAAGTAACTCAGTAAACCCTTATGTTTACTCTGTTCGTCGACTGTTCTTTGATAACCTTCTCAGCGACCTCTGTGTCTCTATAATAGTCATAATACTCTGTGATTTCTCATGTATCATACAAGTCTTGCTTCATACACATATGCACACACATTTCCCACATTCACATATATTTCTAGCCCTAAATTCATGCTATATAAATAGACTTCTTATGTCAGTGATCTGATTCATTGCTTCGATCTTACAAACATGATTTCTTGAATAAATAACCATGCAAAATATTTCATTGGTTAGATGTCCTCAAAATTATACAAAATCTGTATGTGCAATTTCCAATGTGATAACGGTTCTGTGTGCTTCAATCTTGTAACATGTTTTCATATGTGTGTCCAGGTTCAATGAATTTGGTAACACGTTTCACTTGGTGTATATCAACTCGGTGTATTATCTTTACTACTCAGTAGACATGAAATAACACTCGGTAGATAGCTTGGTATATACTAGGCTTTGTGACTGTTTTCCTTTTGTAACTGACTAGACTGTTCATACCGACTAAATATTTCGGTAGTGTAACCAACTAGAGTATATAGAATGACTTTGTATATAAAACTAATGGCAATTTGATAAGTAATAACATGATGGTGGTATAGTGAGATATGGAGATGATAAAGCTTGGGTGATCCATGGTAGAGGTTCTATTTCTTTTCATGGCAAGCATAAAACTGCTGATGTCTTGTATGTTGAAGGTTTGAAGAATAATCTTTTGAGTGTTAAATAGATGGTTGACAAGGGATATGATTTGTAATTCAAGAATGGTAAGTGAAAGATCCTAAATGAATTTGGTATAGAGATTGCATCGAGGAATAAGAGTATAATTAATATCTTTCACTTGAATGCTGGTGAGAAAAGTTGTTTGATTGCTCAAATTGATGAAATTTGGTTGTGGCATAGAAGGATGTGTCATGTAATTTTGACTGCATGATAAGGATAATTTATACTCAAGCTATTAGAGATTTGCCTAAAATTGTGAAGCCATCTAATCCGGTATGTAAAGAATGTCAGTTGGGAAAGATAGCAAGAACTACATTCAAGAGTAAGTTATATTCATCTAATGGTTTAGTAGACCTTGTTCATATTGATTTGTGTGGTCTTACATAAATACAAAGTGTGCAGGGTGATAGATATTTCATGTTGCTGATTGATGACTATTCTAGGATGATGTGGGTTACCTTTCTAAGGGAGAAATCAGAAGTGTTGGAGAAATTCAAGATATTCAAAGCTAAGGTGGAGACAGATATAGGGTTTAATCTGAAATTACTGAGATCTGATAGAGGAGGAGAATTCACATCTAGTGATTTTGATTCATTCTATGAGAGGAATGGAATTAGAAGACAATTATATGCTTCTAGAACCCCTCAGTAGAATCGAGTTGTTGAAAGGAAGAACAAAACCATTTTGGATGCTACAAGGACTATGTTGATAGAAGGAAATGTTGCACAAACCTTTTGGAGAGAAGTTGTTAGCACTATTTTTTATACATTTAACTGGGTGCACATAAAAGTTGATTTTGGTAAGACTCCTTATGAGCTATGGTTTGGTCATGTTCCTACAGTTAGATATTTCATAATTTTTGGAAGCAAATGTTATATCAAGAGAGATGAGGATATAGGAAAGTTTTATGGAAGATGTGATGAAGGAATCTTCTTGGGTTATTCTACTAAGAGCAAGGCCTATCGGTGTTACAACCAGAAACTAAGAAAGATAGTGGAGAGTGCAAATGTGAAGGTTGATAAATGTCATGGAAATCATATTAGAGCATGTAGATATGAATTTGATGATCAAGATGTTATTTCAAAGCCTATACAGACTGAGATCTTAAAGTAGAATACTCTGGTAGAGACAATTAATCTGGATATTGCTTCTATCAGTTAAGAAGTTCAAGAGCCTGACAATTAGAACAATCAGAAGACTTTGAGGTATGTAAGATTGAATCATTTAGAAAATCATATTATTGGTGACAAAAATAAAGGTGTGATGAATAGAAGAAGGATTGTTGCTGAAGAGATATGTTTGATTTCAAATATTGAACCTAAAGATTTTGGAGAAGCATGAAAAGATGATAATTGGATAAAAGCTATGAAAGAAGAGCCGAATCAGATTGAGAAGAATAACACATGGGAACTTGTTCTGAGACCTAAAGACAAGAATGTGATTGGCACTAAATGGGTGTTCCAGAATAAACTGAATGAATCTGGAGAAGTGGTTAGAAACAAAGCAAGATTGGTATGTAAGGGATGTTCTCAAATGGAAGGAATTGATTCTGAGGAGACTTTTGCTTCAGTAGCTAGAATTGAAGCTGTTAGATTACTGCTTGCATATGCTACTTATAAGAATTTCAAGGTATATCAGATGGATGTTAAGTCAACCTTTTTGAATGGTAATTTGGAAGAGGAAGTCTACATAGAGCAACCAGATGGATTTTCATTATCAGAAGAAGGAGATATGGTATGAAAATTGAAGAAAGCACTATATGGACTTGAGCAAACCTCTAAAGCCTGGTATGCTAGATTGGATAGGTATTTGATGAAGTTGGGATTTTGTAAAGGTACTGCTGACAATGATTTATACTTTAAGATTGATAATGATAACATTTTGATTGTTGAAGTTTTTGTTGATGACATTATTTTTGGAGGAGATGATGATTTGATTATGAAGTTTTCTAATGATATGCAAAAAGAGTTTGAGATGTCTATGATAGGTAAGATGAAATTATTTTTAGGGTTGCTGATCATACAAATTGACAAAGGCATTTTCATTTCTCAATCTAAGTATGGGTTAGATGACTCTAAACCTGTTGGAACTCCTATGGTGACTGGATGTAAGCTATCTAAGCATGATGAATCTCAGAAAGTTAATCAAACTGTATAGATCTATGATTGGTGGATTGTTGTTCTTAACTCAAACTAAACCAGATATTATGCATGTTGTTTGTCTTTGTGCTAGATTTCAAGCTGATCTGAAAGAGACTCATGTTACTATTGTGAAGAGGATTTTTAGATACTTGAAGGGGACAATTGACTATGGCTTATGGTATCCAAAGAATGATGATTTCATGTTATGTGCTTATACTAATTTTGATTAGGTAGGTGATGTTGATGACCAGAAGAGCACTACCAATGGAGCTTTTTTTTAAGGAAAGAAGTTGATTTCATGGTCTAGTAAGAAACAAGATGCTATATCTCTATCTACTGTAGAAGCTGAATACATTGTTGTTTCTAGCAACTGTACTCAGGTAGTTTGGATGAAGCAGATGTTGAAGGATATTAGAGTTGTTTATGATGAGCCTACTATTATATACTATGATAATTCAAGTGCTATTAATATTCCCAAAAATTTGGTACTGCATTCTAAAACAAAGCATATATCAATTAAGTATCATTTCTTGAGGGAGAAAGTTAGTGATGGAGAAGTCATATTGGAGTATGTATCTACAAAGGATTAGATTGCACATATTTTTACTAATCCTTTGCTTGTAGATACATTTGTATATTTGAGAGACAAGTTAGTGGTCTCTGCCCCTCCTTATGAGAACTAGATACATTGAGTTGTATCAATCTAGTGGACTAGATGGTTTTATCTTCCTATCTAGATTGATGAGTTGGTGGTTCTACTCAACAAGAGTAGTCAGTGAGTGATTCAGATGTTCAGATTTGTGAGTTTATCGAAAGTGGGGAGATTGTCCTTCTTAGAGGGAGAGTATAATGATTTGTTTATGTCTTTGGCATTATTATCAAAGGGAGAGAGAAGCATGTGAAAAAATAACTTATCTTTGAAGCTTTTTGTGCATAATCGTAGGGGGAGTTTGTTGGTGTTGACTTATTCCTTTGCATTGATAGTTTTTCACATTCATATATTGCCACCAATGCCAAAGGGGGAGATTGTTTGATATTGCTATTGCTAGGATATGTTGTTGTCATTGATGTCAACATATTCCTATGTTTTGGTGATCCAGTGTTTGTAGTGAGTTGATCTGGTTGGTTTATCTATTTGGGATGTTGAATCAACTAGAGATACTTCATTCTTTATTGGTTTTAGTGATCCAAAAGTTTACTTGATCATATCATTTGATTCAGTTTGAGGTTTGGTTTTTCTATTTAGTGGCTAGCAAAATATGGTGTTTGATTCATTGTGCTCCAGTATGATCATATCTTAAGTTGCGGATTTGGGAGACTATTTTGGATTATCATGTGTATCTTCATTTCAGATGGTTCATGATTTGGTTCTCCACAAGTTATCTTTCTAGTTTGAATTGCTATTGTTAAGTGTTCTTGAGTGTTAGCATGTTGATCGATGAAGATTTGAATAAGTGGTGTTGGTGCATCTATTGCAGATAGTTCTAACATGCTTGTTGGTGTTTCCTGAACATTTACAATTTTTTTTATGGTCCACATTGATCATTGTGTGAGTTATTGAAGATTTTTTGGTTCTGGTGATATTCTTCATGTTATGCAATATTTTCAATGGTGTAGCATGTTGCAGTTGATCTTGGTGAGATGTCTGATGGTGGTGTGTGTTTGAGGATTTGATTTAGGTCCACTATATATTATCTATGGCATTTTATTGGTCCAGTGGTTGATTTATGTATCGTGTGATGTAATTTTGTAATAGGTGTTGAGGGTTTGAGTCAACCTTGTAGTCAAGGTTGATGAATTGTATAAATACATATAATACTCATGTATTTCATGTATGGTGGTTGTGTTTGCATTATCAGAGAGTGGTGTATATGAGAATTAGAAAATTTATCTTTCAGTGTGATGTATTAAGCAGAGATTGTTGCAAGGCAGAAAAATGTGCTTAACCAGAACTGTCATTAGGCATTAGGAGATGCTATTATTTCAATTCATCTTAAGCGGATTGTAGTCTGGATATTATTGTAAGGTAATGAACCTTCCCTGAGGGTTGGATCTTTCTAGATCATCATATCTTGAGCAGTGAGCTCTAAGAAGTGTGACTGCATGCATGTACATTCCAAATTGTAATATTTACACATACTACTGCAGAGTATTATCTTATAATGAGTATGTTCCCATCATGGTTTTTCCCTTAACAAGGTTTTCCACATCAAAATATTAGTTTTATGTGTGTTTCTATTATTGTGTTTATCTTTATTCTTGTTGTAATTGATCAGATCTGATATTGTGCTTAAATTATTTAATCCGGCGAAAACTGATTCATCCCCCCTCTCAGTTTTCCTTCATTGTTGTTGTTAACACCCCTGCCCCAAGATGTCAATATAACTCCATGTTGATATCTTAAGGAAGATATAAATTCATATCAAGGATAAACACCTCCAACACCAAGGAGATATCCTTAACAAACATACATGTGTTCCAAGATAAGAAGAAAGATCCTTGTACATAATGTGTTTCTTTAAGAAAGGAAGAGATAGTTGTAAAAGAGATATCTTGCAACACATGTAAACGGTCATTTTCAAGGATGCATGACTATCAGGGGGAGGTTCAAAGATATTTTCCTAAAGATATATACCTCCAAAAAGAGGAGATCTTTAATAGAGATGAAATCTTTGACTAAAAGAGAAAGGAAACTAAGAAAACACACCTCCCCAATTTCTAGGAAAGGGGATTCTCTATGAAGGATTCGACACTTTCAATCATCAAGGAGACATTATTTATTAAAAACATATGATTTCAAGAAACGAAGAGTTCCTAATCAAGGGATACACACATATAAGAAAGGATTAAAGCTACATGAAGGACAAATAATTATGTTCAAGAAAGAATATCAAGTTATAAAAGATCCAACTTAACAAAGGGAAAGTGGAACCTAATAAAGGAGGAACAATTGACAAATATTCTTGCCTCAAAAGGAGAGATAAGATTAACTAGGCTATTATTTTTCTACCCAAGTATGATTGCACAATAAATTTTACCACCATAAATGACAATGAGCCCCAAAAAGGTAAGCTGTCAATACCATAGAGAGGAGCAACATAATGGGAAATTAAATTTTGTTTAGAAGGGATAAGACGAGGGGGAAAATTATTGTCACATATTATTTGAATGATACTAGCTACAATAAGTTATTTAATTTTACACTCCAAATAATGACATTCATTAGTATAGTGGTCATGGATTTGATGATATTTACAAAAAGTAGAATTCTTTTGATTTCATTTTCAATTGTTCCATCAGATTATCAAAGGAAGATTAATCAAGTTGGCATTAAGAAGCTTAAATAAAATACTTTCTTATTATGATGAGAAGTTCAGAGAATAATGCATGGATGTATTGGAGAATGGGGGAGGGGATGTGAATAAAGGAGGAGGTTTGAAACCTAAACCCTCTTTGGAAAAGTTTATGTAGGTTTCTCATGAGCCTCATTAGCAAGAGGAATGGGGAAACTACAATCTAAAAATCTATACTCCAATATATCTTATGTAGTCAATCTATACCCTAGTGGACATAGTAAGGGAAATTAATAAATACATAAGTGATCTAAGATAATAAACCATCCACTCATTCATAAACAACAAATAAATAATCATATCACATAGAATTGGACCAAAACCCACTCCATGCATATTATATCTTGAATTCAAAATACAGGTCTCAGTCTCTTCTTTACAATTTCATACTATATCTCTCTTAATTCTATCCTATATCATCTAATTGTTGGCATTATGTGAACCGGTATGAAGACATAATGATATTGTATGTTGTCATTGATGTCAATATGTGATATGAAGTGAACCGGCATATGTGATATGTGAGATGAGAGAACTGGCAGACGTGTGAACCGGTATACATGCCAAAGTGAAGTGGTATATTTGCTCAAGGTGAACTAGCATGTAGTTATGGGAACCGACACATGGAAGCATTGTATGACTACCGGTTGGTAGGTAGTTTCCACTTCAGGATTTCCAGTTGGAGTACCTCAAGCCTATGTGACTCAATCGGTGATCTTTGTGTGATGAGTTAGCAGTATAACAAAGAACAGATCATGTTGCCACGTAAGCCCTGTGTGCATGGAGAAGACTATCCCTATCCACCTTAAGAATGTGCGAAGTTTGTTAAATGGTGATAACGTGTGATGGGTTATCAGCTGCCATGAAATCAGTGGGTAATGGATGATGGAGAATTTCTTGAGATCGATTCAAGATTGTTGCATTTAATGTAGTATGATTCAACTATCAAGATTGAACCATTTTGAATTGCTTAACCCAATAGGTTTAGGGTTTAGGGTTTTTGCTACTAACCTGTCTATTTCCTATAAGGTTGATGTTGTGTTCCTTTCTAAAGTTGTTGGAAAAAATTATATGTGTGTATCCAAGGGAAGTGATACGTGATTCTTGCTAGACCAAAGGAGAGAAGAGATACCTGTAAAGTGAATGTGCAAAAAGTGAAGAGGAGCCAAAACGGATCTGCATTAGCATTGAGTGCTGTTACCAGATCATTGTAATTCCTGATGATATTTTACCACTTCAACAGTTGTGAAATCCCTTAACAGGGTAGCCTTAATCGGCTTGATACAAATCCTTTAACAAGGTAACTTGAAGTTATTGAGTTTTGTGAAGCTATAGAGCTCTGGAGATCCTTTAGCTATTGAGTTCTTGAAATCCTCTAACAAGGTAACCCTAATCGGGTTTAACCATTAACCGGGTATTATAGCCATCCCTTAACCGGGTGATCCCTAATAGGATTGGTTCCTAGTAGAACCTTTTGTAATGTCTTTAACCAGACAAGGCTCGTAACAGAGTGGACTTCTAAAGAGTTCAAAAAGCAGCTTGTGGGTATTCATCCCCATCGTGGTTTTTCCCAGTTGGGTTTCCACGTGAAAAATATGTGTGTCATGTGTGATGCTTTTATCTTGTGATGCTTTGTTATTACCTATTGAGCATATGATGGTTCTGTGTTTTATGCCTATCTATAAAACATATTGAACTAACTATTGTGAAGATCTGATGATAGTTTACCTATTCATGCATGAGGGTGTAATGGTACTATAGTATTGAGCTAAGAGGAAAGCTTAGTGAGTAACCGGTTTATGATTGTTTTAGTTGTTCCAGGTCTATCGGTTGCACTCTATTTCAACCAGTGTCACTGCTTGCCAGTTACTTGGAGTATTTGCTTACAAACCAATTTTGGATAGTATTTTGCCTATACTGATTCACCCCCCTCTTAGTACCAGTTTGGTACTATTCATTCATCATTGAGTTATAAATTGGTATCAAAGCACTCTAGGTCCTCTGTGTTGTAAGCTTAACCGCTTGAGGTAAAGATCCTAGTCAAATGATGAAGAGGGAAGGTCCAAAGTTTAAAAGGGAAAATTTTGGTATATGGAAAGATAGGATGAAGATATTCATTAGAAGCATGGGTGCTCAACACTGGAGTTATGTTGAGAATATCTATGTTGTCCCTACCGGTACTCTCACTGATGATCAAAAGAGAGAGATACAAGAAAATGGGCAAGTCATGGAAGCCCTTATTAGTAGTCTATTTGACATCGATTTTATTGATGTTTAGGACAAGGTAAATCCCAAAGAGGTATGGGATGCTCTTGAAAATATCTATGGTGGTGATGAACATGTAAAACAGGCTAAGGAAGAAAGCCTGAGAGGGAAGTTTGAAGATATGTGGATGGTTGAAGGTGAGACCATTCAACAGTATGGAATAAGAATCAAAACAGTTGTTGGAGAAATCAAGAGTGTAGGTGGTAAAATAGAAGATTCCACTATGGTAAGCAAAGTCTTGAGATCCCTGTTGTCAATCTATGCAGTAAGGGTTGCTGCTATTCAAGAGCTGAGATCAATAGACAAGACTAAGGTATCCTTGGACTCCATCATAGCCAAGTTGACAGCCTATGAGCTAAATTGTTTTGATGGTAGTGTTCAAAAGACTGAATCAGCATTTAAAGCCTCTGCTATACCATCCAGAAAAGGAAAAGAAGCTAGCACTAGTGGTGAGCCTAGATAGAGCAGAGAAATGAATGATGAAGAGATTCTGATGGAATTTGAAGCTCTCCTTGCCAGGAAGCTTCCTAAAGGAACCGGTAAATACAAAGGCAAGATACCTTTGAAATGATTTTCTTGTAATTGGATAGGACATATTGCTATAAACTATCCTAATGGCGATAACAAGGACAAACTAGAAAGGTTCAGGAAATTCAAAGGAGGTAACTGGAGAAACTATTTTGTGGCAGTTGATGAAGGTGTCATAGATGAGGAATCAGAAGATGAAGATAATGAAGACATTGTGTTTATTGCTATAAAGGAAGATGTGGTAGACAAGAAGGCTCTTGTCTCCCGGTTTGATAATTCCAATGAGTGGATCATTGATAGTGGCTATTCTCACCATATGACAGGTGACCAGAGAAAGTTTCTATCCTTGGACGAGTATGATGGTGGTGTGGTTCGCTTTGGCAATGATGCACCATGCATGGTCAAAGGCAGAGGGTCCATCTCTCTGAATGGAAAGAGCAGTGCTGACAATGTCTACTATGTTGATGGTCTCAGACACAACCTTCTGAGTGTTGCCCAGCTGAATGACAGTGGCCTCACTCTAGAATTCAAGAATGGAGTCTGCAGAATCAAATTAAAAGATGGTGAATTGGTGGCTACCGGCTTGCAGACCAAAGGTAACCTATTTTATCTGAATGCAAATATAAGTACATGTCTTATGGCTAAGTTTGATGATAGCTAGATATGGCATAGGAGACTCTGCCATGTAAACTTTGATAACATTCTAAAGGCTAGTAAGATCAAGGCAGTTAGAGGGTTGCTGATGCTAAACAAACTGGATAATACCTTGTGCGGAGAGTGTCAATTGGGTAAAATGTCTTCCTCAACCTTTAATGGTAAATCTTTCACTGCTGACAACTTGCTTGATCTTGTGCACACTGATTTGTGTGGTCCTATGAAAACTAGAAGTATGCAGGGTGATAGGTACTTCATGATTCTAATTGATGACTACTCAAGAATGATGTGGGTCACATTCTTGAAAGACAAGTCTGAAGCCTTTGTAAAATTCAAAGCTTTCAGAGCATTAGTGGAGAAGGAAAGCGGTAAAAGGATCAAGTGTCTCAGAACTGATCAAGGAGGGGAATTCACTTCTGGTGAATTCAACAAGTATTGTGAAGAATTTGGCATCAAGAGGAAACTGTCTGCCCCTGGACTCCACATCAGAATGGCCTAGCAGAGAGGAATAACCAGACTGTGGTTGAAGTAGCTAGAACCATGTTGATTCAAGGAAAGGTAGCTCACACCTTTTGGAGAGAAGCGGTGAGCACTGCAGTCTACACAATGAACTGGGTACTCATCAAGAAAGGTAAGGACAAAACTCCTTATGAGTATTGGACCGGTAAGACACCTATGGTTAGCTACTTTAGGGTATTTGGTAGCCAATGTTACATCAAGAGGAGTGAACATCAGGGAAAATTTGAAGCTAAATGTGATGAGAGAATATTCCTAGGATATTCCACCAAGAGTAAAGCTCTCAAGTGTTACAACAATAGGACTCAGAGAATTATGGAAAGTATCAATGTAAGAGTTGATGAATCCTCTGAGAAAACTAAGGAAACCGACAGTGAGCAAGCTGTAAATGAACCGGTTGCAACTTTCTAGGAACCAATTGTTAGTCAACCAAGTACCAGTAATAGTGTTCCTGAACTGGTGAATGCTGATACTGATGAAGATGAGGATGAAGAGGAAAAGCAAGAAAAACCAGTCAAGACCATTCCTTGGTATGTCAAGCTGAATCATGATCCTAAGCAGATCATAGGAGATAAGAATGCAGGAATCCTCACAAGAAGAAAGATTAGAGAAAACTCATGTATGATCTTTGAATTTGAGCCTAAATCAATCAAAGAGGCTCATAAAGATGAAGATTGGATCAAGGCAATGGAAGAGGAACTTGACCAGATAGAGAAAAATGGTACATGATCCTTGGTACCTAGACCAGAGCATAAAAATGTCATTGGCACCAAATGGGTGTTCAGAAACAAGCTGAATGAGGATGGCACAGTGATTAGAAATAAAGCCAGATTGGTGTGCAAAGGATATGCTCAAGAAGAAGGAGAAGAGTATGGAGAAACCTTTGCTCCTGTAGCTAGATTGGAAGGAGTTTGTATGCTTCTTGCATATGCAGCTTTTAAAGGGTTCAAAGTATATCAAATGGATGTAAAATCTACATTCCTAAATGGTGTACTTGAAGAAGAGGTGTATATTGAGCAACCAGATGGGTTTGCCCTATCTGAAGATAGTTACATGGTATGTAGGCTACATAAAGCCTTATATGGTCTAAAGAAAGCACCTAGGGCATGGTATGAGTGCCTACATTCCCATCTTGTGAAGATTGGATTTGAAAGAACAAGTGAAGATAGCAATATCTACTTGAAGTCTGAAAGAGATTAGATCCCAATCTGTGAGGTTTTTGTTGATGACATTATCTTTGGTGGAGATGACAAGATGAGTCATGAGTTTGCTGATGAGATGAAGAAAGAGTTTGAAATGTCACTCATAGGGGAGATTAAGTTCTTCATTGGACTACAGATCCAGTAGATGAAAGATGGAATCTTTATCACTCAGTCCAAATATGTCAAAGAGGTGTTGAACACCTTTGGCATGGAAGATAGCAAACCGGTTGGTACACCGATGGTGACCGGTTGCAAATTGTCAAAAGAGGATGATTCCCCATTGGTTGATGAGAAGGAATACCGATCAATGATTGGTAAGTTGCATTATCTAGTGCATAGCAGACCAGATATTGCACATGCAGTTGGCATTACTGCAAGGTTCTAGAAAAGTCCAAGAGAATCCCACTTGGTTGCAGTCAAGCGGATTCTTAGGTATCTGAAGGGAACAGTTGACTATGGATTGTGGTACCCATACAACAATGATTTCATTCTAAAAGTATTCATAGATGCTGATTGGGTAGGTAATGTGGATGACTAGAAAAGCACAACCAGTGGTGCATTATTTCTTGGTGGTAGACTGGTCTCATGGATGAGTAAAAAGCAGAGTTGTATCTCTCAGTCTATAGCAGAAGTGGAGTATGTTGCAGCTTTCATGATCTGCACTCAGACAATCTAGATGAAGCATGTTTTAAATGGCTTCAAAATCCCTGTATCTGAACCGGTAAGTA
The DNA here is from genome assembly GCF_030272615.1 of Cryptomeria japonica. NCBI lineage: Eukaryota > Viridiplantae > Streptophyta > Pinopsida > Cupressales > Cupressaceae > Cryptomeria > Cryptomeria japonica. Next base: position 364,619,303 of record NC_081410.1, on the reverse strand, counting down.
TATTCTGTGATAACACAAGTGCTATCAATATTTCAAAGAATCCAGTTTTACATTCTAGAACCAAGCATTTCAAGCTTAAGTATCATTTCTTGAGGGAAAAGGTTCAGAATAAAGAGATTGCACTGGAACATGTTTCCAGTAAGGAGCAGTTAGTAGACATATTCACCAAGCCTCTTCCAAAGACTACATTTACACACTTAAGAGGTGAATTAGGAGTACTGCCCCTTCAAGAGGTGAACTAAAAGTATTTGTTCCACATCAGTCCAGTATTGCATAGTCAAATGTTTGTTGATTGATGTGTTGAAGGATGCTACTCCTCAGCGGGAGCAGCATAATGGAATAGGGATGCTTGTGCCTCCACTTTGGCATTGTTGTCAAAGGGGGAGAAGGAGTGAAGTGGAGAGATATCTTTGTATATTGCCATAAATGCCAAAGGGGGAGATTGTTGGCATTATGTGAACCGATATGAAGACATAATGATATTGTATGTTGTCATTGATGTCAATATGTGATATGAAGTGAACCGACATATGTGATATGTGAGAAGAGAGAACTGGTAGATGTGTGAACCGGTATACATGCCAAAGTGAAGTGGCATATTTGCTCAAGGTGAACCGGCATGTAGTTATGGGAACCGGCACATGGAAGCATTGTATGACTACCGGTTGGTAGGTAGTTTCCACTTTAGGATTTCCGGTTGGAGTACCTCAAGCCTGTGTGACTCAATCGGTGATCTTTGTGTGATGAGTTAGTAGTATAATGGAGAACAAATCATGTTGCCACGTAAGCCCTATGCGCATGAAGAAGACTATCCCTATCCACCTTAGGAATGTACGAAGTTTGTCAAATGGTGATAACGCGTGATGGGTTATCAACTGCCATGAAATCAGTGGGTAATGGATGATGGAGAATGTCTTGAGATTGATTCAAGATTGTTGCATTTAATGTAGTATGATTCAATAGTCAGGATTGAACCATTTTGAATTGCTTAACCCAACAAGTTTAGGTTTTAGGGTTTTTGCTACTAACCTGTCTATTTCCTATAAGGTCGATGTTGTGTTCCTTTCTAAAGTTGTTGGCAAAATTTGTATGTGTGTATCCAAGGGAAGTGATACGTGATTCTTGCCAAACCAAAGGAGAGAAGAGATACCTACAAAGTGAATGTACAAAAAGTGAAGAGGAGCCAAAATGGATCTACATTAGCATTGAGTACTGTTACCAGATCATTGTAATTCCTGTTTATCTTTTACCACTTCAACAATTGTGAAATCCCTTAATAGGGTATCCTTAACTGGCTTGATACAAATCCTTTAACAAGGTAACTCGAAGTTATTGTGTTCTGGGAAGCTATAGAGCTTTGGAGATCCTTTAGCTATTGAGTTCTTGAAATCCTCTAACAAGGTAACCCTAACCAGGTTTAACCCTTAACTGGGTGATCCCTAACAGGATCGGTTCCTAGCATAACCTATTGTAATGTCTTTAACCGGACAAGGCTCCTAACAGAGCGGACTTCTAAAGAGTTCAAAAAGTAGCTTGTGGGTATTCATCCCCACTGTGGTTTTTCCCAGTTGGGTTTCCACGTGAAAAATATGTGTGTCATGTGTGATTCTTTTATCTTGTGATGCTTTGTTATTACCTGTTGAGCATATGATGGTTATGTGTTTTATGCCTCTCTATAAAACATATTGAACTAACTATTGTGAAGATCTAATGATAGTTTACCTGTTCATGCTTGAGGGTGTAATGGCACTATAGTATTGAGCTAAGAGGAAAGCTTAGTGAGTAATCGGTTTATGATTGTTTTAGTTGTTTCGGGTCTTACCGGTTGCACTCTATTTCAACCAATGTCACTACTTGCCAGTCACTTGGAGTATTTGCTGACAAACCAGTTTTGGATAGTATTTTTCCTATACTGATTCACCCCCCCTCTCAGTACCGGTTTGGTACTATTTGTTCATCATTGAGTTATCACTAATATCTTTTGAATCTTATTTATAATGCACATATATACAAATATCAATAATATATTCATCTTGTATAATTGACTAGAGATGTATTCCTATATCTTAAACCATATGTGGTAGTCTGAATCAACTCTTTTACTAGTCCTTTTCCTACCAACATCCGCCTTTTAAAATGATGTCTTATACTCAAGACATGATGCATAAGGTAGGAGTCTCAAATAAGACACTTTGAGCTACTTAAGAGTATTCTCCCAGTATTTTCTTGTTGTAACATAGAGATATATCTTCTATCTGGATGATGGTTGTCTCTACCTTAGTCAATGTGATGGGGATCTAGAGCTATTGAATTGCTACTTTTGTGGTACCTAGGATCCCTTGGTGGTGCGTTAGGTGTGTATGTACTACTTATTGAAGCTTTTTGACTTATCTCTTTAGTTTCTCCCTCTAAATATGTATATGTTGTAACTAACCATTTACTGCCTCCATTTTGATCCTTATTGCTCCATCCATATCTGTCAAGGGATTTGTATGTATGGGCCAGTTGTCATATATGATCTTCTAACTTGTGTATTTGATCATTCATGCTTCATGTTGTGGTATGCCATTGTAGACAAAAATGATAGATGACCACAACCTCTATTACACTATCAATATGTTGTTGGCATCATAATAGACAAAGGGAGATTGTTGGCATTTCAATAAGGATATTGAGAAGGTTGTTGATAATTATGGATATAATTGATTAAGGATGTTTACTATCTTAACAATATTATTTGTCATTGATGTCAAGAAATTGATTTTTTGATTTAGTATGATGTTGCTATTAGGGGTCCCACAGATACTGAGAGGGGGGGTGAATCAGTATCTAACCGGTAATAAGAATTTCTTGAGTTAAAACATGTAGAACATAATATAACAATGTACCGGTATGTAAGAAATAATTCAATAAACAGAATCAAGAACATCCACATGAAAAGTACACCATAACACAAGATGTTTAACGAGGAAACCCGGTGTGGGAAAAACCTCAGTGGGATTTGTGACCCACAATATTCACTCACTGGCCAATAAGAGAATATTACTTACAATAGGGGCCTGCACATGCAGGAAGGCCAACTGCCTAGAGCTCACTGCTCAATGGGAAGTCACACTGACTTACAATAAGAATTATACTAATCCAATGACTTGTACTACTTTACAATAGCATCTCCAATGCTTGATTCAGTACCAGTTCCTGCTTTGTTATTTACATATACCCTTGACCTATATTTCACACATTAGGTCTGCCTAATATTTTCCTTTATCCTCCTATCATCACTCCTACAAATGTCTACAATGATCACCTTTATATATGAGTCATTTTACAATTTGCCAAGTCGTCTTACAATAATAAACAAAATATAATAAAAATCCTATCGGCCTCTGTGCTAGTATACTTGTTTTCTTCTGTGCCGATGCCAGTGTAGAGTGATTTGCTGATGTCGGTGCACTATCTTGTCGGTGTAATGCTTTGCCGGTATAATGTCTTGCCGATGCCATAGGATTGCAAGGTTGCCTGTGTAATGCTTTGCCGGTATAATGTCTTGCCGATGCCATAGGATTGCAAGGTTGCCATCAATGACAAAACCTTCAATCACATACAATGTCTCATTGGAGTGTGCATATGCCAACAATCTCCCCCTTTGGCATTGATGGCAACACTCATGAGAAATTTCAAAAAGTATCCAAAAATGTGTAGTCTAAAAATGTTTACCAAAAATGTGAGAGCTCCCCCTGAGCATATGATTCCTGTGTTTTGAACTTTCTCATCCCACTACTCCCCCTTTGGCATCAATGACAAAGGTTGTCAAGATGTCAGTAGAGTTTGTAGGTTCATCTATCCATATCCTCAACCTTGTAGCTAGGTAGTTATTATCTGAAAAATATCTCCCAAAATTAAGTTTATACTATCCATAAACTTATTACTATCTTTTATTGTTGTTTCAATTCTCTTTACTGTAACGGTGAGATGCTGCAAATGCTCTACTGGTGTTTTGCTTCCCTGTGTTAGTGCCTCAAAAATTTCCTTCCATAGAGATGCTAAATAGTCCAATCTTGGACTTAGTTTAGATCTCAAATGGTTTGCCTTATTTATTATTCTTTCTTTCTCTCTTTCCAATTTGAGTAATTCTTCCTCAAAATTTGCTATATTCTCTTCAAAAACTGATAGTGAATCAAGTGAGTTGACAAAGTTGTCTGCAAGTTTATTTATCTCATCCTGTGCCTTGCTTATTTTCTTGTCAATATCTATAGTCAAAAAGTTTGTTTTACATGTATCTTTATATAGATTTTTGTATTCTTTCAACAAACTGCATAGTTCTGGTAGAAGTGTGTCAAAATCTCTGTTACACTTCTTTATTTCCTCATCAAAGAATTTCTATTTTTCTTTTTCTACCTTATCCTTCATTGATTCTTCCTTTATTTTCTCAATGTTTTCAGAAATATATTTACACAATGTATCCAATTGTCCTAAAGAATCTTTATTATCTATATTACAGTTAGGAGCTATTACCTTCAAAATTGGTATACAATCATCAATTGCTTTATAAGCCTATGAGCTGCAGTCACTTATTTTCTTGATAGAATCAAGTAATACCTTAGTCACATTTGTTGACTTGAATGTTGATGATGATCCAACAATCTAAGTACCAGTGGAAGTAACCATGCTTGTATTGACCTCTGGTAGGTCAGTTTGTGTCTACATTTCTTTAAGCACTGGTTTTCCTACTTCACTACTTACCGATGGCACTAATTCCTTATGTACCTGTTGTTTCAGAGCCTTTAACTCTGTTGGTTTCTCTAAATGTTGTGTTGTCTCTATTTGTGACTTAGTCTCTACCTTTTTCTCTATATTTTCTGCCGGTTTCTCTGTTTCCCCTACTACCAGAGGCTCATTTGCCATATCTGACTTATTAGTTGTATCTTTATCTACTATTATGTTGATCTTCTAAGTATCAACTTACAGTATATAGAACTTCAGAATTAGGATTATTATCCTCTACATCCATACTTTTTGTTGTCAGTTGATCTTCAGTAGTTGTTATTTTCACTGGTGGAGGTAGGTTGTCTTTAACCTTGATGCTTGGTGGTCAACCAACTTTGCCTTTCCCCTTGTCTCTATCTTTCTGATATACCTTTATAGGTTTAGGGTTCCTATACTCTTCCTATTTTTCTTTGTCAACCAGGAATATATCCCAACCATCTTCTATTTCCTCTGTCACTTCAGTAACTCTTCCTGCCATTAGTGAAATATGTTGGTGTGCAGTAGAGAATACTGATTGGTTTGCTTGAGCAATCAAATCATCAATTTCCTTTGGAGATTTTACCGGATATACAACAAGCAGCTTCTCTATTTTTATTTTCTTGTCTAATTCTATCACTGCTTGCCTTCTAGCCTCAAGTCTTTTGAATAAATCATCAGGAATTTCATTTGCTACTTCCATAAAAAAATTCTTATACATGTCCATATGCAGTATAACATTGTTCTCAACTTGCTCTTTCTCATCAGCAGTCAGAGTGTCATAAATTTTCTCTATGTTTTTCATTTTTCCCTCCTCTGTGATTTCATTTAGCAGTACATCAAGAGGTGCCAAGTCACTATTTGTCCTTTTCTTTTTCTTTGGTGTCAGCTTCTTCTTTGGTGTGGCTTTTCTAATCGGAGATCTCACTGCTTGTTGCTTTTGCCTTGTTCTTCTAGGTGAAGGTGTAGTTGCCGGTGAGGGACCTCTTTTTTTCACAACTCTTTTAAAATTTGTTGGCATGTCACCTTCCGAAGAAGTACCTACTGGTGATAGGTGAGTTTCAGGTTGTGGAGCTGCCAACTCATCCTCTGTTATGTCGGTTTTCTTTAATACATCTTCCTTAATGGCCTTAGCTTGTTTGGATCCTTTCCTTACAAATGCTTCAACCTTCTTTACTCTTTTCTTTGATTGTATTTGGCTTTCTATAGTCTTAGCACTACCAAATACTTCTTCCTTAGGTTCATTGGGGGCTTCCAGAAGTGCTTTAGCATATGTTTCAACTATGTGGTCATCTGTTTCATAGCCCATCTCGGTTACCCAAATTATCCTTGGGATGATCGCTTCCATCCAGATTTCATCTTTCTTAATAACAAAGCATATATCATCTTTGTATTTGTCTACTATTTTCTGAGATAACCTTAATCTTTGCTTCATTTTGGTCTTTAATGCTTGAAAAAAGTCATGAATATTGTTCTCCTTGTTCTCACCCATGGTATTGAACAGTTTAGTCAATTGTTTTCCTATTGGTATGTCATATCCAAGTTCTTTAAAACCTATACTGGGAACCTATTTTGTTATGTGTAGCATTAGGCATACTAACAGATTTCCAAATCTGAAAGTTCCTTTCTTGTCCTTCTTGATCTTTCCAAGGTTGTCAATTAGTTCATCCTTTAACCATTCACAGATGTCAATTTTTTCATTGTTTATTACCATATCATAAGCACTCTTAATGCATAAAATTGAAACTGAGTTAAGTCTATTAGCATGAGTGGCTTCATAACCTAATATCATACTGATGAATCTCACATTGATATCTTTTACATCATTAACCCTTAAAGATCTCTTGTCAAATGTTGCACCAATTAGTTTTGTAACTAGGTCATTGGGAACCTTCTTGGTTTTATCTAGTCTCTTACCGGTGGTCGGTAACCCTGTGACAGCTTTCACAGCTTCCTTGGTGATCTTATGGATTGCATCTAACTAGAAAAATTCTCCATGAACTCTGCTTAAAACTATCCTAATCACATCCTTAGGAAATTCAGGAATGCTAACGATTTCTATAAATCCTAGGGTTTCAATAACCTTGTGTTCATCTTTAACATCACCGGTATCATCACATATCACAGTTTTATACATGGTTTTGATTTCCTCATCTCCTAACTCTTCAATGTTGTAGTGGATGTACATTCTAGGGTCTTCAGCATATACAACTCCTTTAGGGATTTGAGAAAAAGCACCTAAGGTATCATCCTTCTTTGCTATCTTGGGAAATAACTGAAATACGGGCCTAGGTCTTTTAATTACCTCAACAACAGTAGGGTTTGCTATGTATTCAATTGCAGAGGTGGATGCCATGATTAAATACCTTTTTCTACCTTGGGTGGATGATTGCTTGGAGTGTGCTTGCTTCTTGCTCGAAATGCCTTAGCTTGGAATCTTCGTGCTCTCTGAAAATTTGAAATCACGGTTAAATGAAATGGAGCCAAAACCTTATTTTATAATGTCTTTTCACCATCTACCACATTTATTGCATGTCAGTTAAGTATTCACTTAACATTGTCTGCCGGTAATAAGTAATTTTCCACTTCTTATCTCTAACTGAGGGAATAATTAGCACGTGTCATTTGATTGCCAAACCCTCAAGGAAATTTTCTTCAATTAGATGAAGAACTTCCTACCGGTGGAGCACTGCTCTGTCCTATCGGTGAAGCATCACTCTGTCCTACCGGTGAAGCATTGGCTGGTTCTACCGATGGAGAAGTATTCCCAATATTTAGATCAACTTTTCTAATCCATTGTTTTGAGAATTCTTGCTTAACCTCTTCAAATTTTTCTTTACCTTTCAAGCTAGCACTTTTGTTGTCTACCGGTGTTCCTTTACTTCTACAAAATTTAGCAATATTCCCAATCTTGTTACATGCATAACAAGTTATATTATTCTTCTGAATAACTTTCCCATAACCTATGCCGGTTTGTGTTCTGCATTGATTTGATAAATGTCCAAATCTTCCACAAACATAACATCTCACATTCATTTTGCAGTTTTCAGAGTTGTGACCAACTTTGTTGCATTTTGAACATTGACCAGTGGGTGTATTGATATTCTGATAATTCCTAGATCTACATTCATTTTCTCTATGACCATACTTATTATAGTTAAAGCATTTTCCATTGAATTTATAAGCATTAGGTTGTCTTACCAGTTTGCTGTGATCCCGAGTATTTGTAGTACCAAAGCTTTCACCAACTTCAAAGCCAATTCCAGAAGTGTCACCTTTAGGTTTTTGATTCTTCAGCAAGGTACCAAGTTCCTCTGAGCTTTTCTTGAATTTTTCTTTGTGTTGATTTGCAGTTTCCAGTTCTCTTTCCAAGATTTCTTTTTGTCTCATCAGTTCATTTGAGTCATTCTGAGTATGCATCAAATCTATCTTCAACATGTCATTTTCATAGCTAAGTCTTGTGTTCTCATTTGCTGCATCACTTAGTCTTCTAGTCAATTCTTCTTCATTTTTCTTCCTATCCTCAATCTCTTTGCAAAATCTCATAGTCATATCCTGCATTTCATTTTTTGTTGTCATGATCTCTTGTTTCAACTTGCTTATCATATCATTAAGTGATTCTTTTTCATCATTCTCATTTTGTAGTTTTTCACAAAGTTCTCTTATTTTATTTCTTGCAACAGTAAAATTTTCTTTAAGTGCCTGAATGATATCCTGAGCTGCTCTTAAATCATCTTCTAATTTGATATTTTTCAATTTCTCTGCATCATAGTCTGTAAGAGCTCCTTCAAGTTGCTTCATCAGATTTTCCATCTTTACTAGTCTCAAGATCTTCCTCAAGTTGTTAGGCTTCTAAAAAAAGAGGACCAAGCTTTGATACCAATTTTTAGGGGTCCCACAGATACTAAGAGGGGGTGGGGGGGGGTGAATCAGTATCTAACCGGTAATAAGAATTTCTTGAGTTAAAACATGCAGAACATAATATAATAGTGTACCGGTATGCAAGAAATAATGCAATAAATAGAATCAAGAACATCCACATGAAAAGTACACCATAACACAAGATGTTTAACGAGGAAACCCGGTGTGGGAAAAACCTCGGTGGGATTTGTGACCCACAATATTCACTCACTGGCCAATAAGAGAATATTACTTACAATAGGGGCCTGAACATGCAGGAAGGCCAACTGCCTAGAGCTCATTGCTCAATGGGAAGTCATACTGACTTACAATAAGGATTATACTAATCCAATGACTTGTACTACTTTACAATAGCATCTCCAATGCCTAATTCAGTACTGATTCTTGCTTTGTTCTTTACATATACCCTTGACCTATATTTCACATATTAGGTCGGCCTAATATTTTCCTTTATCCTCCTATCATCACTCCTACAAATGTCTACAATGATCTCCTTTATATATAAGAGTCATTTTACAATTTGCCAAGTCAGCTTACAATAATAAACAAAATATAATAAAAATCATGTCGTCCTCTGTGCCGGTATACTTGTTTTCTTCTGTGCCAGTGCCAGTGTAGAGTGATCTATTGATGTCGGTGCACTATCTTGTCGGTGTAATTCTTTGCCAATATAATGTCTTGCCGGTGCCATAGGATTGCAAGGTTGCCTATGTAATGCTTTGTCGGTATAATGTCTTGCCGATGCCATAGGATTGCAAGGTTGCCATCAATGAAAAAACCTTCAATCACATACAATGTCTCATTAGAGTGTGCATATGCCAATAGTTGCCATATCTTAAGAAGTATGTTTTGAAGAGAATTAAGATGTCGGTAAAAGACACAGAAAGAATGTGATGAATAAGGGGAGGAATAAGTTATTCAATGGGAAACTATTACCAAGTTAGACAATGATGAGATCATGTTGTTTAGATTGTTTTGATATCCTACATATGCTATTGTTTGTAAGGTTAATACTATACTATGTTACTGAGAAAGGAACCTAGTCGGTAAACCCTAAGGTTATCGCTATCGGTTAATGAAGGCAGAATGTCTACTGAGTGAAGTTTAGTATTTATCGAGTTGCAACTGAGTAATAACAGAATGCATTGCATGAATACATGTGTTATTTAATGAAGGAAACTGATGCGTTGGATATGATTAAATGATTGATACAACGTGTATGAAGTTTGTTAAGGATCTATGGCAATGGAAGATTGACAGGAAGATCTACAGCTCAGATTGAACCACAGTACCCTAGCACAAGTTCCAAGAAATGTATGCAAGTTCCAAGGCAAGGTAAAACATTTTCAGATCGAAGGATACATTGAACCTGGTCAAGTTTGAAGATCTGATGGCTAAGATTGATCATGGGAAATGTGATCAAGGAGATTAAGTGGTTAGCAAATTGTTTATAAATAAGGAACTGTTGATAAACAATGTATGCTGGCAAATGTAAGCACAGGGATGCTACATAGTGATTACCGAGCACCAAAGATTGAAGACCTATTTGAATAATAGAGTAAGGAGCCCAGTAGAGGGACAAGATAAGTCCTATGACTAGATTGTATTGAACAAATAAGAATCTACTTTAGCATTTTATATGCAAAGTTGCAGACATACTCATTACTGTTGTTTATTTGTAAGTGACAAAAAATCAATTAACCGAGTAGACTTAACAGTCTTATTTGTAAATCCTCTAGCAAGGTGACATTCTGATTGAGTGTTTGAAACCCTTTAACAAGGTCACTTCTAACAAAGTGAAGATCCTAACAGATCTGAGGGAAATCCCTTAACCGGGTCACATCTAGCAATGTGTTTGTAATCTTTAACAGGATTTTCTTTTAACCGAGCATACTTTAGAAGAGTATATTTCTTAGTGGGTCCGAAATCCCATAGTGGTTTTTCCCTATTTGGGTTTCCATGTTAAATCTAGTTTTGAATGTGTTGTGATGTTATCTAATTATGAGTTTGCATGTTTTACAGTTTTGGTTACATATATCTGTTAAAGCTACCGAGGTTGAATCTGTTGATTTCTTGGAAGTTTAAGTTTGTATGATTCACCCCCCCCCTCTCATCTTGTTAGCTTGGCATCTATACTTAACAATTAGTATCAAAACTATCAATTGGTATCAGAGCTAATAATTGGTATTAGAGCTTTGGACTCCAGAAGAAAAGTTTAAAGGTACTTGAGGCAAAGATCCAAAGATGTATAAGAGGGATGCACCGAAGCTGAACAAGTCAAGTATCTCTACATGGCAGAAAAGGATGAAGCTGCACCTATCAGGAATTGGAGAATATGTTGTATATTATCTAGAAAATGATTTCATTACACCTAGCACCTATCCATTGACAATGGAGGAGATAAAGGCAAAGTAAGAACATATTCAAGCAATGATTGAAATAACATCTGCATTGACTGACTCAGAGTTTAATGATCTAGAAGGCTACAATGATGCAAAAGTAATGTGGGACAAACTCATATCTGTGTATGGCGGTGATGAACATGTTCAAAGAGAAAAAGTAGACAGTCTAAGAGGACAACTTGAATCTATGAGAATGAATGAAGGTGAGAACATAACTCAGTATAGTACAAGACTAAAAGAAATTGTGAATCAAATCAAAGGAGCAGGTGGAACTATTGAAGAAAAGGATATAACAAGTAAGTTGTTAAGAACCCTTATACCATCTTATGCAATCTGAGTCTCTGCAATCAATGAATTGAGGTCTGTACCCAATATGCCAGTTTCTTTGGATGCTACTATTGGTAAGCTACATGCATTTGAGTTAAGTCCTACACTTCTAAGGGAATTTTAGATCTTGTGCATACTAATCTTTGTGGTCCTATGAAAATTTAGAGTTATTATGGTGATAAGTAGTTCATATTATTTGTGCATGATTACTCAAGAATGATGTCAGTAATGTTTTTAAAAGAAAAATCAGAAGCTTTTCAAATGTTCAAATGGTACAAGGCAAGAGTTGAAAATGAAACAGGAAGACAAATGAAATGTCTTAGATTTGATAGAGGAGGTGAGTTCACTTCTGATGAATTTAACTTATACTGCAATGATCATGGTATAAAGAGGCAAGTATCTGCACTGAGAACACCCCAGTAAAATGGGATAGCCGAGAGAAGAAATAGATCAATGTGGATTGTGCAAGAACCTTGATGATAGAAAAGAAGGTACCTCAAACATTTTGGAGAGAAGCAATCGGCACTGTAGTTTACACCCTAAACTGAGTACAACTGAAGAAAGGAACCTTGAAGACACCATATAAAATCTGGTATGACAAGAAACCTAATGTAAGTTATTTTAAAATCTTTGGAAGTAGATGTTATGTTCACAAAGATGACAGAAATGGTAAGTTTGATCAGAAAGGTGAAGAAGGAACATTTCTTGGTTATTCTTCTAGAAGCAAAGCATTTAAATGTCTAATCAAATCATCTAACAAAATAGTAGAAAGTGCAAATGTAAAAATTGATGAATTTGCAGAAAGAAATGATGAAGGAAATTCCAAGGAACCAGAAGATTATGATGAATTTGTCTATGTTCAACCGACAAGTCCTACCGAGAGAACTGCTGAAGGAAATGAAGAGAATATCCAGTTACCGAGTGATGAAGAGGATCATACAGAATCTACTGAGCCTATATTAGCCAAGTATGTCAGAAGGAATCATGCATCAAGTCAGATTATAGGAGATAAGAATGATCCAGTGATGACAAGGAACAAACTGAGACAGAACACATGTCTGATATCTGAATTTGAACCAAGGATAGTGAAAGAGGCATTTAATAGTGAAGATTGGATAAATGCTATGATAGAAGAGATTTATCAAATCAAGAAGAATGACACATGGACACTGGTCCCAAGACCAAAGGACAAAAATGTAATCGGTACAAAGTGGATTTTCAGAAACAAGCTGAATGAAAAAGGTGAGGTCATTTGAAATAAAGCAAGACTAGTTTGCAAAGGTTATGCTCAAGAAGAGGGAATTGATTATGGTGAGGCTTTTGCACCTGTGGCAAGACTTGAAGGAGTAAGAACATTGTTGGCATATGCTGCTTACAAGAATTTCAAAGTATATCAAATGGATGGCAAGTCAGCATTTCTGAATGGTATATTAGAAGAAGAAGTTTTTATTGAACAACCTGAAGGATTTGTTGAAGGAAAGAATAAAGATAAGGTATGTAAACTGAACAAAGCTTTGTATGGTCTGAAACAAGCACCTAGAGCATGGTATGAAAGATTGCACTCTTATTTAATCAAGATTGGTTTTATAAGGACAAGTGAAAACAACAATATGTACATGAAGAATGATGAAAATGGAATACTGATCTCAGCCATATTTGTTGACGATATTATCTTTTGTGGAAATGACTCTTTATGCAAGAACTTTGGAAATGAAATGAGCAAAGAATTTGAGATGTCATTAATCGGTGAGATAAAGTATTTTATAGGTCTACAGTTACTGCAAATGAAAGATGAGATTTTCATTACTCAATCCAAGTACATTAAGGAAATCTTGAAGAAATTTGGAATGGAGGATTCAAAACTAGTAAGTACTCCTATGACTATGAACTATAAACTATCAAAGAATGATGAATCTACATCTGTTGATGAGACACTTTACTGATCTATGATTGGAAAGTTGCAATATGTTGTTCACAGTAGGCCAGATATAGCACATGCAGTAGGTATAGTTGCAAGATTCTCTACAGATCCCAAGGAAACACAAATGACAACAATCAAGAGAATTTTTAGATACTTGAAAGGCACTGAGGATTATGGCTTTGTATATCAGAAAGGAAATGACTTTGATTTAAAAGTTTATACTGATGTTGATTGGGCAGGCAACATAGATGACAGGAAAAGCACAAGTGATGGAGATTTCTTTTTAGGAGAAAGACTAGTGAGTTGGCTTAGCAAAAAACAAGGATGTGTTTCATAGTCAACAGCCGAAGCTAAATATGTTGTTGCAACATTGAATTGTACCAATATAGCATGGATCAAACGATTGTTGGAAGGCATAAATGAGAAAGTTACTAAGCCAGTAACTATATTTTGTGATAATACTAGTGCCATTAACATTTAAAAGAATCTTGTTATGCACTCTAAGACAAAGCACATCTCTATCAAATATCATTATCTTAGAGAAGAAGTTCAAGAGAAGAAAGTGGTGTTGGAGTATGTTAGTTAAAAGGAACAAAGAGCAGAGATATTCACCAAGCCACTGCCAAGGGACACTTTTGAGTATCTCATAAGCAATTTAGGGGTCCTACCCCTATCTTCTACTCACTGACCAAGTTTGGTGAAAGCATCAATTCGATGTCTCTAAATAATATCTTTTAGGAGTTGATGCTGATTTACACACTTTAGGAGGTTTTCTAAAGTTGTGCAGGAAACAAAATAGGGAACAGGAATGATAGACAATGCTCTGACCGAGACTGAGTTGATACCAAACAGCAAAGGAATTACTTCACACAGGAAGAAATTATGTATTAGTTTTCTTTTGGCATTGTTGTCAAAGGGGGAGAAGACTAATGTATGGGGGAGAAGACTAATGACAGGGGGAGAACATTTCAGAATCTCACAGCAATCCAAATCCAAATCAATTAGGTCAAATCAATTGGTTTTACCATCAGTGCCAAAGGGGGAGATTGTTGGCATTACAATAAGGATATTGAGAAGGCTGTTGATAATTATCGATATAACTGATTAAGGATGTTTACTATCTTAACAATATTATTTTGTCATTGATGTCAAGAAATTGATTTTTTGATTTAGTATGATGTTGCCATATCTTAAGAAGTATGTTTTGAAGAGAATTAAGATGTCGGTAAAAGACACAGAAAGAATGTGATGAATAAGCGGAGGAATAAGTTATTCGATGGGCAACTATTACCGAGTTAGACAATGGTGAGATCATGTTGTTTAGATTGTTTTGATATCCTACATATGCTATTGTTTGTAAGGTTAATACTATACTATGTTACCAAGCAAGGAACCTAGTCGGTAAACCCTAAGGTTATCGCTATCAGTTAATGAAGGCGGAATGTCTACCGAGTGAAGTTTAGTATTTACTGAGTTGCAACCGAGTAATAACATAATGCTTTGGATGAATACATGCATTATTTAATGAAGGAAGCTGATGAGCTGGATATGATTAAATGATTGATACAACATGTATGAATTTGTTTAAGGAGCTATGGTAATGGAAGATTGGCAGGAAGATCTACAACTCAGACTGAACCGCAATACCCTAGCACAAGTTCCAAGAAATGTATGCAAGTTCCAAGGCAAGGTAAAACATTTTCAGATTGAAGGATACATTGAACCTGGTCAAGTTTGAAGATATGATGGCTAAGATTGATCATGGAAAATGTGATCAAGGAGACTAAGCGGTTAGCAAATTGTTTATAAATAAGGAATTGTTGATAAACAATGTATGTGGGCAAATGTAAGCATAGGGATGCTACATAGTGATTACTAAGCACAAAAGCTTGAAGACCTATTTTAATAATAGAGTAAGGAGCCCAGCAGAGGGACAAGATAAGTCCTATGACTAGATTGTATTGAACAAATAAGAATCTGCTTTAGCATTTTAGATGCAAAGTTGCAGACATACTCATTACTATTGTCTATTTGTAAGTGATAGAAAATCTCTTAACCGAGTAGACTTAATAGTCTTATTTGTAAATCCTCTAGCAAGGTGACATTCTGATTGAGTGTTTGAAACCCTTTAATAAGGTCACTTCTAATAAAGTGAAGATCCTAACAGATCTGAGGGAAATCCCTTAACTGGGTCACATCTAGCAATGTGTTTGTAATCTTTAACAAGATTTGCTTTTAACCGAGCATACTCTAGAAGAGTATATTTCTTAGTGGGTCTAAAATCCCACAGTGGTTTTTCCCTATTTAGGTTTCCACATTAAATCTGGTGTTGAATGTGTTGTGATGTTATCTATTTATGAGTTTGCATGTTTTACAGTTTTGGTTACATATATCTGTTAAAGCTACCGAGGTTGAATCTATTGATTTCATGGAAGTTTAAGTTTGTATGATTCACCCTCCCTCTCATCTTGTTAGCTTGGCATCTATACTTAACAATTAGTATTAGAACTATCAATTGGTATCAAAGCTATCATATGTTTCTTTATTTATCCATCTAGCTGAGATGGTGCAATGGTGCACTTATTGATATATTTGTTTATTTTCTACTTTATCACCTTTTCTTGTACCTCTCCCCTAATAGTCTATCTTTTGTATATCAAATCTACCTATAGGTTTCATACCAAATTTTGATTACATTTCTTAATATTGTCATTGATGGCAAAGTAGGCCGATGATTGAAGAAGGGTTTTCATACTCATGGGGAAGTCATAAAAATTTTATCCCACTTGCAAACTGTGAAGAGTGTTTTGGTAGATCATATTGGCAGGTATACATTTGATGAAGTGTGAGATTTTGGTCATATGTTTTTTTTGCTCAAGTTTGACAAGTTTCCACCCTGTGTCCCTGTGGGAGTGATGAGCTAGTGATGGAAGAAATCACAGGCTTTCAAGGAGGAACAATGTGGGCTCAACCAAGTGATGAGATGTTAGTTTGAAATATTGCCACATATCTTGTGGGACCAACAAAAATGAGAGATAAATGAGATCCCACACCCTCACACCATGTATGATGTCACCTAAGGATGACTCATGGGCTAGTAGGGAAGGTAATGTGCTAACTATGAATCCTTAAATGTTAAGGACCATGCAGCCTCATAGCGGTAATAGTGTTAATCTGTGTTGATTGGTGGGCTCAAAAGGGAAACAAGGTTAAGAAGATAAGGGATGATGTGGCACACGCAATCGCCACATACGATAATTTTTTTTGGTCAAACCTAGATCACTTGATGACTCAGATTCAAAATGAAAAGATCAATAGCTTAGGTATACAATAATAAAATGAATAAGTATATGAATATTTTATTCTAGCACAAATATAGAGTAGTATGGGAACTTGCACATGCCAATATGGATGGTTGAATGCTAAACCTAATTGGTTTTACTATGATGATTTGTGAAAAGTTTAACTAGGCCAACATGAACAAATATTTTCGATGGGACAAACTATGTCGTGCTATGGGGAATTAGCAAAGGACCAATTAGATAAACAAATCAAGTTGCAAGACAACTACGTGGATAGACCAAAATGTAATCTAAGGTTAATAGAAAATAAGAATAGATCATTCCATGATTCTAGTGTATTAATCTTTTGTTTGATCTGTGATGAGCTATGGAGGAATTAGGTTTTGGCCTACTTATTGGAGGTAAAAACTATCAGTCATTGATGGAATCAATCTCCCAGGATCACGTGCAAAACCAAGATCAACCTTCTACATAAAAGCAATAGAGAGGATGAAATGTTGGAATATGGATTAGCATTCCCTTGTACTAATTGACCTGATATGAACTCATCTAAGTTATCTCAGAATTCTCTCATAAGGGAGAGGTGAGTACTGATTATATAGTAAAATGTGGGCACATAATTCCAAGAGGAATAATAACTCCCAAATAACCAAATTAGGTGGGAGTTGTGCCTACTTGGAAAATGCCAAACATTTGGAAAACCAACTCAAGTAGGGACAAACAAATGGTTATGGGGTGGTGGCAAATGAGTCCAAAAGAGGGTGTGATATTCAACCACCCAAATGTGGGTGTGAATGACACATGTTAATGTAGGACTATGCCACATGTCCTCATATAAACCATCCTAATATATCCTAAATATGCTTAATAATGTGTAGGAAAAATAAATTTATTAAACCTAAACTAACAACCCCCCTTAAGCATAGCTTAGGTAGGTGAAAAGATGAAACAATGAAAAGATGGGTTTTGGCTACACAACAAGGCCATGTTAGGTACCCATGTACAAAACAAGCTCTCACAAAAGGAGTAAAGGAGAAAACCGAGTGGGACAAAAATCCTCCCCAAAAAAGAGAAAATAAAATAAGTTTCCCAACACAAGAAAGAATCCCATGCAAGGAAGAATCCCTCTCTGAAATAGAAAGGATAAGAAAGACTATGTAGCCTTCATTAAAGTAGCCAACTGTACCAATGGTTGATGCTCAAAATTGAATATAGAATATGGATAATTATCACCAAAAAATATTCCTCCCCTTATGAAGAAATAAAACCTAAGGTGCATGAAGACTGTCTTCCCAATCCTGAAAGGAATATGAAGGAAGAAAGTGAAAAGTGTATGAAGTCTCTGAATAATGATCATGTGTCTCTATGTTGATGCCAAAAGTTATCACATTCAAATTAGGTATTCTAGGCCACACTATAGAAGATAACAATCCAGAACCTAGTGGAGTTGGATGTAGAACAAAATCTAGAGACAAAGGTATCTCCTCCGATGACAAAGGTGCCTCCTCCAAATGCTACTCAATAGTGGCCACAATAATGTCAAATTGTGAGGAATGGTCATGTAGGTAAAGAACAAGAGGGTTTGAAGATTCTCCCTCAACATCTAAAGAATATGAAGTAACTTCATCAAAGAGAAGGTGTATGTACTCACAAAACAAACCTACAATGTCTATCAAGTACTCATCCCAAGTAGATATGTCTAGAAGAAAATCTATATCTTGTTACATTGAATCACAAGTAACCATAGATGTAGGAACACAAGTATCCTTAGAAGAAATAGTCAATGGAGGAGAAGGAATGTAAGGTTCAAGAACTAGATTAGATGTCAGAATACCTAAGATTCAAGTAACCAAAGTTCTCCTCAAAATAAATGTTCACACTAGGAGTGTGATTTATAGCCAAAGGATCATAACCATCATCAAGTGAAAATTATAAAAAGGTATATAAATAAGATGCATGATCAACCATCCCAGTAGCAATTATCTCTCTGCTTTCCAAGTCTCGAATGATGACTGAATCAGGTGTGAACTCCACAATCTTCCTTGCCCCATCATGGGTGATCTAATAGATGGAAAGAAGATTTATTGACAAATGAGGTACACACAAAACATCATTGAAAGTGACATCCCCAATATCAAAATAACCTTTCCCAATTACAATCATAAAAGTATTGTTGCCCATCAGAATAGGTGGCATAACACATGGCTCAAATGAATAGAACATAGACTGTGTAGAAGCCATGTGATGAGAAGCTCCAGAATCTAGGAGTCATCTCCCTGATTCACTACTTGTAGCACAAAGAGATTTACCTTTACCTTTGGTTGCTTCACAAGCAAGTCTTGCATGACTTTTTACCTTAGTAGAACCTGGCTATTTTGAATTGGAAGAAGAAGTTGACTCAGACATTCTAGAAGGAAGATCAATGTTCTTCATATCCAACCCTCTTGTAATATGTGCAAGTAAGCTTCTTCTTCTTAGATGAATTATTTTGTGTTTGATCTTTTATGTTGCTTTGTCTTTGATTGCTTCCACTTATTGTTAGAATCCTTTCCTATATTCCCATGTTTAGCCACCAAAGCATGTGGCATAGATGGTTTAAGAATCTCCATGGTGGTCAACTTTGATTGCTCAAGCATCAGTTGTTCTACAAATAAATCAAATGAAGGTGTAGTGTAAGCACTACCCATTGTCATCCAATGGGTTTGGAAGATAGAAACAAAAGATGCATACTATTGGCAATATGATGGAATTGATTGTGTTGCATTGACATTTTTTCATTGATGTCAACACTAAATGTTATGGTTGTTTACCGGCTTCCGGTAGAAGGATTGGATTGGATAGATTATCAATTGATTATCACCAGTATGATCTAAATGATGGAATAAGTTTGTATGGATGGTTCATATGCTTCTGAAGTATGTTTTAGTCAGTTGGTATTGACTTGATGATCAGATGCTATCTTATGTTCTAGTAAGCCTACTTTGTAGGTCCAGTAAGGGTTTCATTGGCAGAGATTTATTGAAGATCTTTGATGAAATGCATAAGTGGTGTTGGAGTAGCTTCTAGAAGGGATTTAGGTTTCTGATGGTGATTATGTTTGTGCCTTGACTGATTGGTTTCATTTCTTTGGCATTTGTGGATCTAATTTAGGTCCAGTGATATCTAGGTTATGGGTTTGTTTTCATGTAATGTGTTGGTGGATCCTCTGATGCACTTCCAGGATATTTTATTGATTGGATGATATTTGTTTGGCCTTAGGATGACATGTTTTATGATTTTATTTTAGGATTATGTAATGGATCTATTCAATTATCATTTGGCTGCCCGATCTAATTGTTTAGGTCCCGGGTTGGTATAAATATATGTAAGATATCATTGTAGATCATGGGAAAGGAGT
Organism: Cryptomeria japonica; assembly: GCF_030272615.1. Taxonomy (NCBI): domain Eukaryota; kingdom Viridiplantae; phylum Streptophyta; class Pinopsida; order Cupressales; family Cupressaceae; genus Cryptomeria; species Cryptomeria japonica. The sequence goes on along the minus strand of NC_081410.1, from coordinate 364,599,290 downwards.
GAATAATGTAATAATCATTTATGCAAAGGATTTGGTCGATCATAGGTGATCGCGTTGGGTTTATGTAAGAGGTTTTAGACCTTTGGTATTGAGCTTAACCTAAACTGTAATCTAGCATGTTTGATGATATCACAGGCAGTTCTTCTTTTTGGATTGTTGTCCAAATATTTTGAGGTGGTTGACCTATCTATAGTCAGTGAGACTCCATTGTGATGAGCAGTGCGCTCTAGGCAGTGTGCCTTCCTACATGTGTAGGCCCCTATTATAATCATATAATTATTGCAGAAGTATCATCTAACTGTGAGTAGGGTTTCCCACCGTGGTTTTTCCCTTTACCAGGTTTTCCACGTATAAATCATGTTGTTATGTGTTATGGTTACACGTGTTGGAATTGAGTTTCCATTGATGTCAATTGGTAAGTAGGAGTTTGTTGGCATTAGAGATTGGTGTCAACTGGTATGGTGTAAGCATGAGTTATCATCGATAAGAGGTGATATGAAGAAGTGTGTTGGCATGTTAAGTAAATAATGACAAGGCATGAAACCAGTATGTATCAAGGCTAGCTGCTAATTTGTGATAAAGAGGTAGAATGTTAACAAGATCACAATGAAGTAGTATATCAGAGGATAAGGTGAGTTGTCGATGTGGTGTGTTTCTTATAAGGGCAAATGTTCAGTGTGTTGGAAAAACCGTTAAGGGTATGTACTGGTAGAAGGATTTGTCGGATGAACAAGTATGAACCGACCCTATGTCGGTGAGTAGGTCGTATGCCGATATGTCTGTCATGTGGATGTTAGGTGGCAAAAAGGGAGATGTTGGCATGTTTTCATCATCGAGGTAAGGTAGTTGTAGGGACAGGTAAGCATTTAATGAAGGCCCCCTTGATTTGTGGATTGAAAATAAGAAGTTTTGTGGATCGATGAAGAATGAATGACATAAGAAGATCAAAGAGTTGTTGGCATCATGATCGAAGCATGGAACCAAATGATAGGATGGCCTCGAACAAGAAACAACTAGATCTTAAATGTGGTTGACAAAAATCAAAGCAGAAGAGTATGGTTAGGTTTTCTATTTTTAGCATACATGCATTGGATAAATGAAAAACACGAACAAACTTATTTCCTCAATGCAGGTGATTGATCCAAGGAAGATTGGATCATATTGAAGACATATTTGGTCACTGAGAAGAAACCCTAAGTGCCCTAAGTTTGAATTGGTTTTTGGCAGGAAGGCTCAAGTTTAAATATGCCAACTTGAGACTTTGATTTGTGATGAGAGAGTGCAAAGAAGGGTGATCACTGTGCAGTCAAAATAATTAGAAAGAAAACTTTGAGTGACTGTGTGTGTAGGCGATACTGGAGCATAGGAAGGAAACCAGTAGAGTGTGTGAAGAATATAGAGGGAAGGAATACCTGCAGAGTTAGAACTGATGGACATGTTGCAAAAGTTAAGTGTGATTCAACAGAAGCAAAAAAGATTAAGAAGAGTGTGAGATCTGACAGAGAGGGAGAGCAGCAAAAGAGATTGTGAAAGTGACCGATAAAGTTGAAACCATTAGAACTGAGTACATAAGAGTTACAAAACTTTATTTGTAACAAGGATTTATCATTGTAATTGAAATCTATCAGTTTGATCACTAAGTTGGTTCTTAGTGTAGGGGTTGTAGCTCCTTTGAGTTGGTACTCATAAATTAGGGGTTGGTGCCCTAAAATTGTAATCAGATCATTTTTATTATGAGGCTGGATTGGAGCAGAAGATCTCCAACAACTATTCTCACCAAGTTTTTCCCGCATTGGGTTTTCCTCATATATCTGGTGTTATGTGATGCATTTTTTATGTGTGTGTATTATTGATGTAGTAACTATTCTTCCTTCACACTCAGTTTGTATTGTTTGAGTAACCGATCTACCCATTATTTGTTTTATATGCTACCGGTATATCCCTAAGGCAGGAAAGTTTTTAAATCACTGATTCGCCCCCCTCTCAGTGTTCCATTGTGTCCAATAATTGGTATCAGAGCCTAGGTGCCTTGTTTTGTCAAAGCATTCTCTAGCTTGGGTAGATCCTGTCAAGTGTACACAATGACAATAAATGAATCTGCCTCCTGAAAAGCTCCTATGTTTGATGGTGTCAACTATTCCTTTTGGTGTAGAAGAATGGAAACCTATTTGTCCTCTCTAGGTTGTGATGTTTGGATGGTGGTTAAAAATGGGTATACAATCCCAAATGTTCCCCCTACTTATCCATATGCTAAGAAAGAATATGAGAACAATGCTAAAGATAAAAATACCATTCTTAGTGGGTTGTCTGATAATGAATTTGTTAAAGTTATGCCACTAATACATTTGGCCTAAAATTCTGACAAAGGTTTCCAATGGAGAAGGCATATTGTGACCAAATTTGATTTTTTTTTTTTTAAATGCCCGCATTCGTCAGAATTCCGACTAAAATTCAACATTTTGTTTTGATGGAGAAGGAATTGGCAATGAAATTTGTGTTTTTTTGAAAAAGTGCCTACATTCGTCGAAATTCTGATGATCGCATGCATTACTTAAAAAAAAACCAAAAAAACCAAGTCATTTGATAAAGATTAATCCTACCTCTTTGTCTCATCGACCTCTGCCATATTCACAAAAAAATTGGGCATTACAAGGAGGGAAACAGTTCTGGATTGTGGTGCCGCCAAGATCCGGTTGAAGAAAAAAGGTAGGGTAATCAACCAATTCATTCACAGGATGTTTTCTTGAAGAAAGAATCATTATGTTTGTGACAATGTGTCAAATTTGCTTTATGTAGTGATGAAATTGTTTGAATTTTACATAGGAGGTTGCATTTGTGTTGGTTGATGATCAAGTTTATCTCTATTATAATGAATTTTCCTACCTATAATTTTTTTTTCCCTAGCTCATATTCAGTCTGGTAGAAAAAGAGATAAATAAGATTGATTTGGATGGTTGATCAAATGAAATGATCAATTATCCTCTTTATAGGCATAACCTCTTAGGGAAGACCCTAATTAAGGAGCGGGATGACCTAAACCTACGTGATCAAATAGGGAAGAACACAAATTGTGCCACTCTCATATCTGACATCCGTTGGAATTGTCCTGAACGTAGGCTCTAGCTGAGGAGCTTACCTTGAGTATAGATGCTGGTATATATGGCTGTGATAGAAACTCCCTGCTGCATGACCGTCAAACCACTGTGTAATGATCGAGTGCCATTTTTTGTCGGTGTTTTGGAAGGGAGGATAAGCATACCGTGATAGGAAGGTGGTATAAAATGGAAGCTGAGAGGTATAAGGTTATGAGGTGTGGGTTAGGATAAGATAGGGAGGTAAGTGATGAAGGATGTAATGGTCAAAGAGTAAGTTAGGATATGTTAGGGGTTTGGAAGGTAGGAAAGTGAATGGGGGGAGATAAAAGGATGTGAATGATGGAATGGGGTTAGGTAGGTAAGGTAAAAGTAAATGTGTATGAGGTTAAGGTTTAGGATAGGATGTAGGAAAGTGAAGGAGGTTAAGAGAGGGGATATGAAAGGTAGATGGAAGGTAATAATGATAGGAAGTGAGGTAAAGGTTATGAGGTGTGGGTTATAAAATAGGGTGTAGGAAATGGAAGGAAGGGTCATCCATGTCGTAGTGCTTCAAGAGGAGCACATTCACATGAGGGACAAGAAGAGTCATTTCATGTCGTAGTGTACCTCCTTAAACCTTCCACCAACACCAAACTAAATACCAAACTCTTTCCCAATCTTGCTAATGGACTAACTCAACTCACTGTCAGATTGTGACAGTCAATGCAAGGTTTAGGATAGTAGTAATTAGGATATTCTAATTATGGTGGGGCCTATCCAACATAGGGATATATGAGGCAGGGGTAAGTTCAATAGTGATGTGTATTAGATTGTCATCAAAGTTTCATGTTAGTGTTACTTTGTATTAGCATTAACCACTTATTGTCATTTCATTATAATCAGTTTGTTATTCCTTATAAGAATTTGCAGTATTACCATAATTTGCATAACCTGAATCTAATTGTATTATGTATTCTTGAGATTATGTGCAGATATATATATATATATATATATATATATATATATATGTATATGTTATGCCTGGCAGTAACGTTATGTTATTTTAATGTTGTTTGAATAAATAGATTAAAAAAATTCCTTCTTAACTTAATATGATATTAACTGTCATTGACTTGATTAAGAACATCTTAATTTATATTCAATGATGCACAAATATGAATTTAAATATGTATATCATACTGGCTAATATATACTCTAATGCTAATTGAGGAAATTCATGCTTATACATACCTAACACTAAACTTACCCCTGTCTTTATCCTTGCTGGTAGACTATCATTATTCATCTTGTATATGCTCTCTAAACTTGGGCATTAAGGTTGTCCTATGCATTATCACATGATTATTTTTCTTGTTCTTAGGGTTGCCTATTTCTCTAAACATGATTATGCTTTTTCACTATGATCACTACCACCTTTAATGGACTTCCATCATGAAGACTTATTAATATTGCCCTCTTTGATTGTCACAAGATGACTAAAATGTTTGCATAGATCTAGGACTAGTAAGATCCTTATATAGTTACTAGGAGTCACATAAAAGCATGATACCCAAGTTAGTAAGATCCTCTAATACTTAGTCATAGATCGCATTTTAACAACAAATAGAAGGTCATATCCTGGTAACCTAACTAGTCCATGAGTAGTATCTCAAAATGTTATCAAAGTTAGGTTAGGTTAGGAGCCCCAAGAACCTATAATGTGTCTTATAATGGGTGTTGAAATTAATATAGACTCAAGCCAACAATGGAATCATAAGAAAGGGGGCAGTAGCTTAATGGTAGAGAAATTTATTAACAAATAGAATTCCTTAAGTTTGTTTCCTATCTATTTTAGGAGTATTAGCTTAACATTTTCATGCGTAAATAACATCTACTCCCACTACCATAGATCCAACTTCCACCATTTCTCCTTCCACAACCTCTAGTTACCTTCATGTACCAAAGCCACTAGTGCCACACCTTTAGTATGAAAAATCCTTCACTTATCATCCACCATATGGCCTATTTATCAAATTTATTTCTTCTACATGTAAAATCCATATGCACAAGATGGAATGACAATTGGTAGGTTTAAAAGCCATATTCCACAACCTTTGCTAAAATCCTTTCTGCCAATGCCAAAATGTGAGGTTTGTAACAGGATGCGACATCCATCAAAGCATAATAGAGATGAGATTTCTAACAAGATGGCAGATCAAATAATGTAGGAAAGCATTGATTAAAAATAAATACAAGATTGTAGTTTATATAATTAACTTCATTTTGTCTTTTTGTGGCATTGAATTTCATAGTGTTTTAAAGAAGATATCATAGTTTTTCCAAAATATGTCAAAACCTTGCCTAGTGTTTACCAAGAGGAGTAAATAATGTATAGTTTGGTCTCCCATGCATATAAATTCACCCAAATGTGTGGGAAGGCCTTTGTTCATGCTATGTATCATATTATGTTGTGTGCAGAGCTCCAAATTAGATTTGGTACGTGTTTGGGAATGAGGACAGTCTGATATCTCTATGTATTAGACAGTAAAAGGCAGTAAGAGTGAATAATTTGGTAGGAAGACCAAGTGATTGGTATTTTGAAGTGGTTGATGATAGAGAGAGGGGTGAGCTGACCCTATGCAACCTTCAGAAAGGTTTGTGGATCAAAACCAAATGAAATATATTAAATTTCTATGACTGTCCTAAGGGTATTGATTGTCACAGTCATAGTTTTACCAGTGATATTGTTTTTGTTTGTATATCCAAGTGTGGAAATGTAATGGAGTCATGATATGCCTTAAGAATACATCAATACTTAACAACAACATAGTGTGTAGGCACCTAAAATATGAAATGACTACATATTGGAAGGTGTGTGTGATGATGCCATGAAAGGTCTAATATCCCTATGTATCAGACTGAGAAAACCAGTGAAAGACAAAAAAAAATGCATTGAGAAGGTAAAAGGTTGAATTGCCTAATGTTTTTTGTTGAAGTGATGTGTGGGGACCCTGCCAAGTCAAATACCATGTTGTAGTTTCAAAGAGTGGAAAAAGAATAAGCATTTTATTTACCGTCCTAATAGACCATCCATCATAACAATTATTACCAATGATGTGTGTGTTGCAAAAAAAGTTCTAGAGGAAGGCTCTTTCTATTGTAATACCAAGTGAGTGTTCATAGACTTTGTGTAGGGTCCTCCAAGCCTATAGTAAGGAGTTCGAAGCCTAGATACAATGATTTGGCCTTGTGGCCATCAATGAGTGTTGACCCAATAGGAGAAGTCTTGAGACTGACAATTTTGGAAGTGTGGCATTGTTGAGAGCCAACACTTATGTGTGAGTCATGTCTTCATGTATTATGATTAGTTTCCATGATACTTGACCCTATCCTCATGGTGTTGGCTCAATCCATATTAGTGTGTTTTGTTGAAGAAACATGATGTGAGAAGTTTGATGCAAAGGCAAGGGTAGAACTTAGTATTTCGTATTAGGACAACAACCACATTGATTAGGCAAGTCAGATAAGGTCTCTCCAATGTTTAGGATACACAAGGGTAGCATTAGTGATGTAAGTATGCATGAGCATGGGAAGGGATAGTTGCTTTACTTTTAGACTGATTTGGACAATATTGAGAGGATCCTATAAGGAATGACTATCACCATACTCTCGATGAATTCACAACATTGATAATGGATTCACATTAGACACTCATGGATTACCCCAATTAGACATTAGTCAACTTAAGATATGATACAAGGATTGCATACCACAAAGCCATTAGATATGTTTTAAGATGAAAAAGAAGAGTTCAATGGTTTTGGTTCAATGATGATAATTTCTATGTTCAAGTAATTTAATTTGGTATATTATACTAAAACATGATTTCATAACTAACATTTCAACTTCTATATAACTAGTTCTATAGCCCGATTTTCTTGCCCATGAAGAAAGACCATGTTAGACAATATTAGCGAACAACAAAATAAGGAGACAATTGCTAGATTGTGGTCTAACTTGAAAAAATAAGGTGATGGAAAATGTTATTGTCCCTACAAAATTTGTAAGGGGTTAAAGAATAGAAGACTTCTAATCAAAATAGCTAAGAAACATTGTAGGCTGCATGGTCACATTGAAGGTGGACATGATTATCATCCATTGGTAAGTTTTTCATTATATCATTTTAACAATTTATATACATAATAAATCACTTGATGATGAGATCATGATCATGGTTTATTTATGTTTATCAATTTTATATAGGTCAAGCACCCTAGAGCACATGATATGGATCAACACAACCCAGAGAATATGGTTTTCAAAGTGGATGAACATGGAGGTGTGAATATTGAAGCTGAAGATGATGATCCCATGGAAGATGACGATCATGAGCCACAAAACACAATTAAAGATGATGGTACAAATACATTGATCCATGACACATTTAGTACTCGCGCAGTTGATAATGATGATGAAGATGACCTTGATGTTGTTCATGATGTCCCTCTACTTGAGAAGGCATCTGAGGCCCTTTACGAAGGCTCGCAGACAACTCTTCTCTTCGTTGTATTGTTGTTGGTGAACTTGAAGGTTATTAATGGTTTATCCAACATAACAATCTCACGTATGTTAAGGTATGTCATATATGTCATAATAAATGATGAATCATGTTGTACCATTAATATTCTTTATATTAACAAATTATATTTTTTTGTTGTAGATTGATAGGTGGGTTTTTGTTACCACCATAAAATATTCTACCTTGCTCATACTGAGAATTATCTACCATTATGAAAGATATTGGAATGGAGTATCAAGCGATAGATTCTTTTCCCAATAATCATATTATATATCACAAACAACATGAATTTTGAACTGAATGCCATGAATGTCATATTAGTAGATATCGAACATATCAAATAACAAAAAGGGTTCCTCGCAAGGTTCTTCACTATATTCCCATTATTCCATGTATTCAACGATTATTCAAGTGCACTAGCTTGGCACAATTTATGGATTACCATGCACACAATAGAAGTCAAGATGACATTATTTGAATGTCTATGGATGGTTCAACATTTATGGACATAGAGGAAAAGTGGCCACACTTTAAAGAAGAGCCTCGTAATCTCAAGCTTTCATTGGTAGCAGATGGTGTCAATCCATTTGGAGAGATGAGATCTATTTACTTAGTGTGGCCTGCTTTTATTATCAATAATAACATTCCTCCATGGATGTCAATAAAGAGGGAGCACATAATGTTGGCAATGATTGTTCCAGGTATTTTATCATTTAAATATAGTCGTCTACATTTAATTATAAATATTACAGTAAAATGGTCATAATAATTATGTAATGTTTTTGTTCATTCGATTAGGTAAGTACCAAGTTAAAGATATGAATGTATATATCGAGCCTCTTATCGATGAGTTTCTGGAGTTATGGAATGGTGTCACTATGTATGATGTCTCTAGACCAATAGGATAAAGACAATTTCAATTCCATGAGATGCTTCTATGGACAATACATGATGCCCCAGGGCTAACACATTTTTGTGGTATGTTATAGTGTTTAAGTTGTGCATAACATTATAATTCAAAAAATTATCATATTTAATCCAATTATACATTATCTTGTAGGTCTTCAAACAAAGGGAGAATTTGCATGTCCAGTTTGTGGTCCAAAGATGAAATCTTGTCAATCAAAATTTTTAGGAAAATAGGTGTTTGATGAGTATAGGCACTTTCTCCACAAAAATCATAAGTATCGAAATACTAAAAAACATCTTTTCAATGGGAAAGAAGAGAATACATCAAAGCCACAAATAATGACACCTCACCTGTGGAAGTTGGAATATAATATAATTAATTGTCAAGGTAATGCCATTCCATCTAATGGTTTATGTCATAGAACATCTTTTCTATTGTGTTTTGTTTACTGATGATGTGATTGATGATTGTGAAGGTCGTGAAGGCATAGATGACCACCTTCCTAAAGGACTAAAAAGTTATCCCCAACAATTTAGTAGGTTGCCCTACTATGAGAAGTTACAAATTGTGCATTTTTTTGATACTATTCATATTGGAAAGAATATAACAGAGACATTATGGAAAATATTGGATGGAAGGCGTGACAAAGAAAAAAATGTCAAAATATGTAGTGACATTCAAGATTCCAATCATGCAATGATAAATGTCATTCAATCAAATAGCCATGGAGACCAGATTAATATAAGTGAACTTCCTTGGTTATTAACGGACCAGCAAAGCAATGCTATAAAAGAAGTCATATGAATAATTCGATTTCCCACAGGATTTGCTGCGAACATGAAAAATCTCATATCAAAGAAAAGTGAATTTGGCCCAGGGATGAAAATGCATGATTAGCATACCTTCATTAAGGTAATTCATGTTCTTGTGTTTTTACTATGTATTTAAGTATTGCGCGTATGTGTGCTTTTCATTGTATTATGTTAGAAAAAAATGAAAAGATAATTTTATAATTGTTGTAGTACATTCTACCTCTATCTCTCCCAGATGACTTCGACAATAATGTCAAGCAAGTCATATATGATCTTGGAAAATACATGAGGTAAGTAGTGATATTTATTCAGTTCGTTGTATAGATATTATATTTGTGATTTGTTTTACTTGTAATGTAATATATTTTTTTGTGTCTTGAATATCTTGTAGGTGGTTGTCATGTAAAGAAATCCATAAAGAAGATATAAAATATTGGAAGAGAAAAATTCCTCATATAATGTGTGAAATGCAAAAGTGTCTACCTCCAGCTTTTTTCAATGCACAAGATCACTACTTCATAAACCAAGTTGAGGAGATTGAATTGTGTGGACCTGTACATACAAGGTCAATGTGGATGGTTGAGAGGCACTTGAAATTTTTGAAGGATTTGGTTCGACAAAGAGCACATCTTGAGGGTTCTATGGTGGACGGATATATGGTATACCAGACTATGGTGTACATTTTTTAATATCTTCCTAAGTTTGCAGCAAAGATCCACATGGATCGCATTTGGGATCCCAACCCCATTAACAAATTTGAAGGGGAGTACTTGACGGGAAAGGGAGATTGAGGAAAGTGAGAGGTAATTATAAGATGTTATTGTAGTTAATTAATTCTTAATCTTCAAAATAAATTGGTTGTAAGACGTCTATTTATTTTTTGTACAGTTGGTCGAGAGTGGGATGCACTACATTTGTATATTGCAAACAATCTTGATTGGATGATGGTATGGATTGAACATTGTCAATACTCTGGACATACATTAACATGGGAAGGTGTGGCTTCATTGATTAAAGAAGCTCATCGTAATGGAGATTCCAATGTTACACAAAGGGAAATTGATTTAGCATATGGTTTAAGAGATAAATAGGTACGTATAAATTTATTAATCACCCATATATTTATCAACTCACAATGCAATAAATTTGACATGTTTGACATATCACAGGTCAAACACCACAACGCTATGTGCTGTAATGGTCATAAATTTTGCATAAAAAAGTTTGATGACACAAAGAAAACTTGTGATTCTGGCATCACTGTAGTCTTTGAGGTGACAAATATTTCATTGAGAAATGACATACATCCTCAACAGTCTCAAAGTGGATACTATGGAGTTTTGGATGATATACTTGAGTGTGACTTTAATTCCTTCAAATTAGTTTTGTTCGTCATCAAATGGTACAGGCTACGATTGAATAAGAATGATCCTGATTGAATAAAAATGATGATCATGATCGAGAAGAAGAAGAAGAAGAAGAAGTCATTACATAATTAATTCATGGTTAATATGGAGAGTGACTATTTATGTGACATTTTTTAAACTTTGTGTTTATTTATGGAATTTAGATTGTTTATTAGCTATGTGATGGATGTTGATTTAAAATACATATGTGATGGATTATATGTTTATGATGATACATGTGACATTTTTTGAACTTTGTGTTTATTTATAGAATGTGGATTGTTTATTACCTATGTGATAGATGATACATATGTGATGGATTACATGTTTATGATGACACATATGTGATGCTAATTATGATGCTCAATTACATATATGATGATACATCATGTGATGCTTATGATACATATGTATTTATTGTTTATCAACTTACAAATGTAGTAATGCTTATGATGCTCAATTGATGGTGTTGATTTCATGTATAGTCCCTATGTGATGATGTCACCCTTGGTGGGAATAGGTCATTGACTACAGACATCGTCAACCATTTAGTTGAGGATCCTGCATAATCTACATAAAGTAAAGGTAAGTAATTAAAAAATTTACAATGATTTTGATGACAACATCTTTTTATTATTTAATACTCTTTTTGTCTACAAATTTCATGTTGTTCATGTTGTGTATTATGTAATTTTTAGCTAACATAAGATAATTGAATTACATGTGCAGGAACCTGAACTCGTTTGATGAGGATCCTTCATACTCTCATGGATGGACAGGTATAACTAGTCAATACACCCTATAGAAACAGTTTACTTTTTTAAAATTACTTGGAAAACAAACTTCCTCAGTTTTTCAAACCTTGACATTAGCAACAAATCTAATACAGTTATCAACACTTGAGGCCCTAGTTGGACTTATTCAAATTTTAATCCCAAAATCAACTTTAGGGCTGACTTCTTCACCAACATTACCCTCATTTACAAAATTTATCTCTCATTACTAGTTAACTCTCTCATTTGATGGAGTGTAGGTACCCCCAAATAGGTATTTGTCAGATCTGTCTTTGTTGAGTGAGGGAAATGTAGGAATAGAAAATAAAAGTGAGACATGTAGTAGGTCTACAATTGTAATGCCCCGCCAGGAAACCTTGAAGGGATAAGGCTAAATCACTCAAATGGAGTGCAAATATTTTATTTTATTTTTTTATTTTTATTTTTAAATTTGAGACACAACATTAAGATACATTGGAGTTATCTAACGCTTAGATAACACAATAGAAGACTAAACAAACCTAAGGAGTTTCCCAACATGATTACGTAACTTAACACCTGACTCAGCTCGTGACATTTGATCCAATTAAGTAGGATATCTTAATTACATGCTATTTCTTGAAACATGGATATAATTTGTTCAGTGAATTAGCATTATAGAAATTAGGAAGCGTTCATTTATTATGGTTGAAGATGAGGCTAACATGAGGAAATTTACTCATAGAAGTTAAAACGTAGATAACATGTAAATTCATCCATTAAGGTTAAAATATGGTTAACTTGGCAAGTCCATCCATTTTAGTTACAATATAGCTAACATAACAAAGTTTGTTTATTAAGGTTAAAATGTAAATAACCCATTGAGTTCATCCATTATAGTTAAAATATAGCTAATAAGATGGAGTTCATTTATTAAGGTTAAAATGGATATAACCAATTGAGTTCACCCATTATAGTTAGAATGTAGCTATTAAGATGACGTTCACATATTAAGGTTGAAATGTAAATAGCATAATAAAGTTCATCCATTAGGGTTAAAATATAGATAGCTTGATGAGTACATCCATTATAGTTAGAATGAAACTAATATGATGAAGTTCATTTATTAAGAATAAAATGTAAATAACTAAATGAGTTCATCCAATTTAGTTAAAATATAGCTATTATGATGAAGTTCATTTATTAAGATTACTAGAGTAAAATATAACTAATGAGGTCTTTTCATGCATACTTATTTTCATTAACATTACTAGAGTACATTCCTTCATGATCCATTTATTGCATTTAAAAGATGACTACATACATGCATTACGATAATTCTCATCTAACCCACTTATACATTCTATCAAATTGCCATCCATACATGCTATCCCTAACCATGAAACACAAGAACAAAAGTATCACATAGCACCAAAATGATCTCAGAGTTCACCCCTAGAGGGCTACATCTCCAGGTCTGCTCAACTGTAAGACCCCTCTAATAATTAATTAAGTTATAGTTACATTCCTACCTTTTAGGCAAGCACAACCAATATACAAATGACCACTTCAGTCAATAAATCCTAAATGATCCCTACATAGAAACGGATCCAACTGGGCATATTAAAAGCTGATACAAAAATCCATTTCCTGACAATACTCTAACTAGGAGCCTGACCAACTATGGCAAACCTCAAAACAAACAAATGACAGGGTCCAAACAAACATATCTAGGTCTTGCCATTACTTTAAACAAAAGCGAATACAACATTGAGAACTTGCGACAACAATAACCAAAAAAAAGTACAATCTTTTCCCATATTGATTTAAACATTTAAAGGTTGATCAAGTTTTCTAAATGATCTAAGTTGTTTTCGGTTTTCTACCTCATCCAGGTCCAGTTCATTCTTGGTTTTCTACTCACTACGCTCATATGCATCAAGACATAACATAATTACATCCCTACCAGTTTTTCAACCAAGTTCACATGTCTGGAAAGCATTAATCATCAAAATATGTTATTTAATCCTTAGATAAACATCATTGACATACTAGTTTGGAACAATACTCTAGTCCCCTTTTCTAGCAACGCAAATTTACCCTTTACAAAAATGAAATATACATTAAAAGGAATAAAGAAATGGGAAACCCCTTTCCTAATGAAATAAAATCCCCTTGCATATATTTAAAACAATTTTTCCATCCGAAAATATTAAATAGCACATATATATCCCAATATATACCTAACTTAATAAAAATTAACAACTGAACAACAATTATTTATTCATTGGGAATATACACTATAAAGGGACCAATAATTAATATATAATTAATAATATATATTAATATATAAATTATCTAAATTAATATATATCTAAAATATACATTAATCCATAATTAATAATTAATATATAAATTAGAGTTTAATATTAATAATATATATTAACTTAAAATTTAATATATTTTTTTTTTTGTTGAAACTAAAAAAAATTAATTAATTTAAAATTTAATGGAGGGCGACAAACCCTAGGGAAGTCGTGGGCTCACCTCCCATCCATGGGAGTGGGGACAATTGTGCCCTAGCCATTGGGCTTGCAGCCACCATGGTGGACGCAAACCTTCGGCCTCCACACAGTGGAGCCGGGTTCTCTGCGGCCATCGTGGGGGTTGCAGACCCTTCAACCTCCACCTTGTGGAGCAGGGTAGCTGCGGCCACTCACGTGGACGCAACCCCTCTGCCTCCACATGGTGGACACAAGGGCTCTGCGGCTCTGCGGGAGATGGGAAGGGGAGGGGCCTGGGTTGAGCTTCAACTCCCCCCCCAAAAAAAAAAAAAATCTTTTCTCTTTCAAACTTTAAAAATTTTGATTTTTACTTTAATAAAATAGAACAATTTAAAAAAATAAATAAAAATAAAACATAAACCCTCAAAGATGAATAATAAAAAAAAACACAGTCTCACACAGAGACTAACATTTTTTTTTTTTAAATCACAGGTTATCCAATACTCAAAACTTTGATGAACAACCAAAACCACAAACGAATTTCTTCAACCAAAGCCCATATTTGGGCAAGAAAAGAACCATTTTTCATACAGTGATTTAACCATCTTTCCACAATCCAAAACAGTGCAACCAATTTTTCCAAGGCTAAAACTCAAATCTGGGAACATTCATGGATTCTTAAACCAGATTTTTCATGAAGAACAACCAAACATAATTCTTGATTTAACAACGGAATAAAAAGTTAAACAAGAATCCTACCTCCTTTAGCATTCTTGACAAGATTTTTTTGAAGAAGAGCCAACCTGCAGCTGTAGAAAAATCCATCCTTCCAAAACCCCCAATCTCCATCCAAAAATATCTTTCCCTTTTTCCAAAAAAAATCAACAACCCCCAAAATATTTTTCCAACCTAGGTTAAAAGAATGAAATTTTGACCTAATTTTCTAATTTCGAATTTAAACACTTTTTAAATTAAAAAAATGAAAATAATCATTCTTTTCAACTATTCAAATAATCTAACTTGCTTTTCTAATTAAAATTAAAATGCTTCTCTCTCTTTTAATTTTAATTTTCTCAATACTAACTAAGCTAACATTTATATTTCACAATATTGACGAGGATAAAATATTTTAATTAAATTAATTCCCAAAATCAATCTTTCACACTATATCAAATATACATATAAATTAAACTTGCTTTTCTAATAAAAATTGATTTTCTTAAATAAGTAAAATTAACCTTTCTTTTCCAAAATGCAAAAGAGATTAAATTATTTCTATTTCAAATAACTTTAAATCTTTCCTTTTTAAAACGCATAAACTAATTAAATTCGTTATTTAAAATTAACCATTAAATTAAACTCGCTACAAACATAAATAAAGCAATCTTTTTAATTAATGATTAATCACATAAAAGAAACCTATATATTTTAATTCCTTAATTACAAATGCGCAAATGAACACATTAAATTAAATTAAATACTTAAACTTGCTACAAACATACATAAAGCGATCTTTTTAATTTATGATTAATCACATAAAAGAAACTTATTTATTTTAAATTTCTCAATTACCAATGCATAAATGAACATATTAAATTGAATTAAATACTTAGGATAAAATACTCCATTTTACCACACGTAAGGCATGCAACCCAAGAAAGCCAACCAATCACACAACATGCAAACCCAAACGAAAAGGGAAACCGACAAACCACACATGACGCTCACTTGATCATGGCTAAGGAAAGATGAGGGTTTTACGGCCACCTAATCCAAATTCTAAGGATGAAAGAGGTATACTCAACCCTGCGAATCCTGATGGAGACGAACCTCGCACCTAGGCGGTACTGTACCTGCAATCTCCTACAACCATGAGTCACACAAGCATACACACACACACACACACACACACACATATATATATTCATTGAAGGCATTAGCTCAAGATTTATAACAAGAATTAGGGAAACAATTAAACTTACACAAGAATCGATGCGAAAGCACAATAACAGGTACGGACAATATTCATATTATCTAATCTACAACATTACATAATGGTTAATCAACCATCCAAGAATGCCACATAGAAAAAGTCAACCAAGGTCAAACTAGTTTTACAAGGCCGACTAGGTTAGGGGCACTACAACAATAGGGAGATCAACAAGAGGTCAAAAGATTAGAAAAAAATTCAATAAACGCATGAAATTTTTCCTTGCTCAAGGGGGGTCATGTTCTTATAATGATGAGACCAAAGGCGACATTGAGGTACCATTGAGGTACAAACATCTACAGAAACAATGGGTGCCCAAGGAACTTCCTCCAATAAACATCGATTTTTGTGTTAACGATAGGATATATCGTATAGCACCTTCGTCATTTCATGGTTTTGGATTATTTTCCATGGATGACATAAAGGTCTGTTACAACAAAGTTGTTGAATTGTTGGAGTTTGTCAGACCTTGTTACAATTACAATAATTGGATGCAGATTGTTCAATATAAAAAAAGTATGTGTAGGTATGCACTGTCAGCAAATTATAGACAATAGAAAGATAATGATCAAAGTAAATGAGTGGCTATATACATTGATGATTGGCCAAAAGCAACAAGGAATATTGTAGGTTTTATAAATAGTACGCGACCTAGGTCAACTTATAAACAACCCAATTGCATATTTGAGGTGCGCGAGGGAAATCATGTATTCGTATGTGTGATAAAATCAATAAGTATAGGTGAAGAGATTCTAATCAATTATAGTTTGAATCATATAGATACAAACAAAGTTAATATCATGGGGGTGGTACGTACTATATACCATTTAAATTAACCAACCTCCAATTAATGAATCCAATATACCATTTTATTATGAAGTTTTTTTGCTAAGTCTATTGGTTTAATTTCACTAACATTTTTTATATTTTTTCATTGTCACAGGGCGACATGGATCCATCACATATCGCAAACAGGGATGTAGGTCACGACACTTCTACTGAGCAGGTAAACCTCATTGTAATTGTACAAATTAGATAGAAGCAAATTGTTACATTATTATGTTCCTTTTTTTAGTGATTTAGACTAATTTTGTAATTGTTAATGATATTCTTGACACAGACGGATGTTCAGGGAAAGGGAAAGGGAGCTGCAATACCTTAGCACCTCTCTAGGGATGTGGACTCAATAGGATTAAGTGATGATGACCCTGAAAATTCCACACACCCTATGGAATTCATAAAAAAGCCTCGTAGAAAAATTACTAAAGAGATTGTTGCTTTGGCAACCGTGCATCCTATGATTGATGAGATACGAGAGAGGATGCAAGTATTGATCTGGATAGTAGAAAACTTACTAGTAAGCAGTAATGAAAGTTTTAATTATAACAAAAGTTCAATAATGGTTTATATTTTATTCTCTTTTATGTCATTAACTAAAATATGTACATGTTGTTTTTACAGCAATTTATCTGCCCTCATGAAAGTTGTTGCCATGATCAGGGTGGTGCAAGTACTTCAAGTGATGATGATTTTCTTGGATTATCATTCACTTGGCTTATCACTTTGAGTACCCAAAACACATCATACTTGATACTATCAATCTTCAAAATAAAGGTTCATCCTTGTTTACAATTCTTGCACTTTTCATATATTTAATGTTTGATATATTTAATGTATTATTCTTTAGGTGTTGTCAATGTTCCTGTGCAAATGTCACCACTGCCTCATCAGAGGTTAGCCCCACTTGTATTTCCAACTGTAATGTCGGCAACATGTAGCATGCAAACATCCTCTACTGCATGTCATATTGTCCCGCCCACTATTGGTAGATCCCTCTTTTTCTCTATCTTCTGTTATGTGTTTATTTCCCTTCAAGCGTTCTTTCTTGGGGGCATTTCATAGTGGATTCATTTAATGTAGGAGGAGATGCACATGAGGATGTGCCAGAGGCGACTACCGTTGATAACATACCATCATTTCCTAGATCTTCTTGTATTGCTAGTACAGGAACATTGCAGGCCACATTGGTGGTGAGCGACGAAGAAATGATTCCCTTAAAGATACAAAAGGTTCCAGGTACTTTAAAATTATTATTATAAATAGTCTAATTATAATTTACTTTATGATCACTCATTTTGGACTAATGATCCCATGAATTTTTTGCAAGAAATGATATTTTCTATAAACATCTTAGTGACATTGCATTGCAGATATTTGGGCCCACCATACGTAAAAGGTGGTACATCATATGTGAACTAACCCTAATCCACTATTTTGATTTCATATCATTGCTAGAATAGTTTTCCTTTGATCCATTTCTTGAACTGTAATAGATGTAGCTTCAGTTCATTTTTTAATCTAATAGGTTTTTTTTTCCTTTAAAAGGTGGAATGGCCAAGAAAAAAGGTTAAAAGATGAATTGACAAACCAAATGGCTGAGTGGTTTGGAAATGACACCTTTGACAAAACCAAGCTCCTTGAAAAAGTTGGCACATATCTAAAGTATGTGAGGGACCAATACAGGACCCATTTAGAGAGGAACCTAAAGTACGAGCATCCCCCCATGATTCCAGAGAGGGAGTGGAAGGACCTGATTTTGGATGCCAAGGATAGAATTGAAAGGAAAAAAGGAAATACACCACCAAACGGTGGAAGAAGGTACTCGATACTATTAAGAATATAATTATGTACTAATTAATTACTCTTTATATTTATATAATCTAACATATTTCAAACTTTTTATAGACTGAGTGACACGTCAAAGGCAACCAAGGCAAGACAAGAAAAGCACGGGCAACACAAATGCGACTCTGGTGGTTATATGAAACTTGTTGCATGAATTGTAAGTATCTCATGTAAATGGAATATTACATCAAAATATTAGTAAATTGCAAATGATTTTTTTTAATCAAACAATGCAAGCAAAATTCACGATACCAAGCAAAAATGTAGGGCTCTGAATTCAATAGAGCGCCCACAAAAGATGAAAAGATAATTGCCTACTAGCAAGGCTATTCAGCCATGGCTGATCGGCTACGAGAATTGAGTGCATCCATCACATAGGTAAATATACTAAATGGAAATAGTTTCAAATTGAATACTTTACCAATAATCGAATTGATGTTGAGTTCCAACATAAAGTGACTATATTTTTTTAAAATAAGCAAGCAATGATAACAATGTGCATGACATTGGAATGCAGCCTGCTAATCATGAAACACCACCTGCACATGAAGGTCTAGATGTGCATCCCAGTAGTGGAGGTATTCATTTTCTATTAAAATTTATTTATGTAGTTATTAATACAATTAAACATTTTAAATTATAATTAGAGTAGTAATTAATGTAACCTTTTTTGTTAATATTTTAGAGCATGTAGTCGGTGGTGACCAAGTGGAGCATGATCTGGGTACACAACATCAGGAACATGATGTTCCCCACTCAGGTAAAGAGGGCCACTATTATTCCTTTAAACAAATATAATTGCAATCGGTGTTCAACATTAATGTAACCTTTAGTATTTCAACTCCAGATGATCTAGAGGGTGTTCAACATGTTGAGGTTGAGGCTAGACAAAATGATGTGGCCCCATCAGGTAAAGAGTGCAACAGTTATGTTCTCTAAATTAATGAAATACTTGTAACAACAATAAAAAATGTTTTGAATTTAACCCATTTTTTTGTTATTGTAGAGGACCCCCCTTCGCTTTAGTGTCCTCGTCCTCAGTATAGGACTAGGCATACATCAAGATCATGAGAAGAGGGTGGAACAACTGCAGAGGGGGGAAATGATGAAGAAACCAATGTTCCACTTAGTCTTTTCATAGCTTCAAAGATGAAAAAGAAAAAAAGAAATGATTGTAATCTACCTTATTTGATAATGACTGACTTTTATGTGTTAGTGAATGTAATTATGTGCTAATTAATGGTTATGGATGATGTGTTAATTAATATTGATGAATTTATCATGTTAATTAATGTTAATCAATGTTAATTTGTTAATTAACGTTATGTGATATTAATGAATGAATGTTATATTTTATTAATTGTAGAAAGAAAGAATGAATGAATGTTATAAGATGTTAACAGGGAATTTAGAGTGATGTTAGGGGGGGAGGGGCCAAATGAGCTTCCACCTTCACGTGGTTGGCCCTGTTAAGTAGAGAATATTAAACTATTCTCGAAACCAAGCAAAGCTCAACAAGTAACACACTTTTCAATATTTCATTATGTTGCACAGTTAATCTTATTGAATAATGTATATTGAATCTTAACTACAGGGTGCAACAAAGCCAACACAAACAACAACACCACAAGTTGTTGGGTATAATGAACTCCCATATTGTCTTGTATGTACACTAACAATATGAGTTGCTTCTAGTGTTGATATCCATGGTGGGACTGCAAAAGTAATGAATATGCCTCATCCTTGTAAGTTTTTTTATTACTTGTCTTTTTGTTTAGCATTTGTTACTTCATGAATGAGATGTTTTCAGATGTCTATTCCATGAATACCTCTCTATTGTATGCTTCATGATCTCACTTCTGATTCAACTATTTATATGTCCTAAAATTGTATGAGCCTAATAGCTTCTACTCTTGTTGATAGTTTGGTGGCTCTGAACAATGGATCCTTTGAAGAAGCATGATTCTTGTAATTTTGGCCTTCCATGATGTGAAAAAGAGGTTATGTTATGAATAATGGTCCAGATGATTTAGTTATTTCTTATTATGTTGAGTATGAGTAAATTTGGGCTTCCTTGGCTATGGTCACTATTTTGTACTAACTATTGTCATTTAGTGTGATTTGAGCATGGACTTCAAGTAATCATGAGGGTGGAAACAATATTCAAGTGTTAGGGGATACATGGCCTTGACCAAGGGATGAAAGTATCTGGAAAGTACAAGTGATTCATGTGTAGATCAATGTATCATTCACCTATTAATTCCTAGAAACATTCTCAAATAAACAAGCAAAGAGGTATGTTGAGTGCATATATACATTTTATGTTGCCATGATATAAGTAAGTTATCAAACATGTAACTTAGATTGATTTGCAATTTCATTCATAAATATTAGATCTTCCTTGTGGATTTTTGAATGCATAATATCTCATTGATTTCAAAATCTTTATTGCAAGTACTCTTTTCAGCATGAAACTGCACTCATTGAGGTCTCTTAATAAATGCAAGTCAGCTATCCTATCAATGATGATACATTTTGCATGCATATTATGGGGAAATCTTATTAATAGCTATGGTTGGGTTGTTAATTGTTTTGTGAAAATATATACAAGTAGATTGGGACATTAGAGTTATAAACACTGTAAATTGTGTTTGAGATCATTGTCCTAATTGTAACAGTCAACCACCACTGGCCCAAGGCTACACTGTGCATACTGGTGTAAGGGCTAATCTTAGGACATTTCATTACCATTACATATACACACCTAGTGGGGTTTCCAAACACAACTTGTTTGAGTAGGCAGTATCACTGGTAAATTTGTGATTGTCACAATTGGTACCCTTAGGACAATCATTAATATTTGGTCTATGGCACTTTTTTATGGCTTCTAAATGCTTCTATGGGGTGTGCAGGGGTCCCACACATCTCTTCCAACATTCCATCCAAGGCACTTCACTCTCACCTATCTTATATTCCACTTTCTCTATGCTGCTATCCCAAATGTTCGATACATGTTGTTAACATTGCTTTGATAACTCCAAATTCATATCTAATCTCATCCTAAGGTAACATGTTCATAGTCAATCAATAAGCTTTCTCTATGTGATTTCAAGTAAGATATTGAGCTATATAGTTAATTATGTGATTGATTTGAGGGATACATCCATTGTCAAACCCTAAGAAATTTTTGTTCCATATCCTAGATTTATTTAATTTTAATTCTCAGTGAGTAATTTTCAATAGTAATAAAGTGGTATATATCCTTATATTTCAATGGAAAAAGATCAATTATTTGAATAAATACATATAAACATAAAATTGGTTCCTTGAGCATGTCTTGAGGGCTATCACAGCACCAAGGGTGTTTTGGGAAGGCATGCTCGCACATGGAGCATTGGGACTTGTGCGAAGAGGCATGTCCACTCACACAAGGATTATGTGATCATTGTTCTTGTTCACACGAGAGAATTCTTGGTTCCATATGGTACGTCCCCATGTAGCACATACGTTGAAAGGAATGCCTACACATGGAGTGTTGGGACTTGTGCAAAGAGACATACCCACTCATGTAGCATAGGGATTGTGTGATTGTCATTCTCGTCCATATGAGAGAATGCTTGGTTCCATATGGTGTATCCCCATTACCACATACAATGAAAGGCAAGCCCGCACATGGAGTGTTGGGACTTGTGTGAAGAGACATATGATGACACTTCCTCCACTACACTCTATAATCTAATGCCTTATGTATTTTTAAAGTAGTGACCCTATGTGGATTCATGACTTGGTATCATCCTTCTCTATTGATGTTGCATTATATCATTCTATTACTTGTGTCATGTATGAATCGTGTATGGAATGTGTGAGCCTATCATCGCCCTTGTATACTTTGATTGACTATTTGGAACTATCTCCACAAGCACAATGGGGTGGACCTAAGGGTTCCACGTGGTTGGGTGGCATTGCAAACCACCATTGGGGATCGATGGACTCAATTCATGATCACCTCGGAGAGCACTTCCACCTCCCTCAACACATGTTCTTTCTCTTTCATCTATTCTTGCAAGTTGCAATTCAAATGTATATTGAAATAAGCATTGTAATCATTGATGATATGTATATTAAACACTCCAAGTGGAGATTGATGTAATTGAACATAATTGATATGGTTTATGCTAACTTCACTTAAGTATATTATGGGCCCATAACCCATAGGTCCCAAGATCTATTTCATAACTAGAAAATAAGATATCTAAATGAGTTGAAAATTTTTTAGGAGTAAACATGTGGGCATGTTGAACTATACAGGGGGAGAGATGACCTTTAAAATTTTATTTTTTTATAACAAAATTTAAATTCAAATGCCATAGTTACTTAAACAAAAGAAAGGTTGGAACTATTTAATATTAAGTGTTTTGTGGGTGGTCATAATGCATTTATGTTTTATTTTAAGATGCTAGTAACATTATTTTTAGTAATATCTTTACCTATTGTACTTTTCTATTGGACTCGATCAACCCAATAATCTTGTACATGTGATTTATTTTATTAAAGAAGATATTCATGTAGTCTGGAATGCATGATTATCATCTTTGAATATATGTTGAATATATAATAACGAGTGACTACTTAGTATGAGATATATACATGTCATTCAATAGTTATATGTCATGTATTGACATAGGATGACATTTTATATGAGATTATCAATCTGGGATATACTTATAAGAAATATGTGTATATATAGTAGATAAATCCATTTCATGTATATATATAGTAGATAAGTTTTGGTAGCTCCCAAGAACAACTAACTTAGATAAGGTAGCTAAAGTCATTTCATCTCCTTGATTGGCTTTAAAGGCTCTTGTATTTGGGTTAGCTAATTCCCTATCAGCACCATTTTTAATAGGTTTACCAGTACTCAGTGGTTCATACAGTCCTCTTAGGAGTTGGACCATCTCAACCATGGTGCGCCTAATCATATTAGCTTGAAACCAGTGCACCTCATATTAGCTTCAAACCTATGCCCCCTATTGGTAGTTGATGGGGATAGAATATCATTCATTGTACATATCAATGAGGTGTGCTTTATGTCTAGATAATAATAATTTAAAAAAATAAATAAATGTTCATCAGAATTACGATGGAGACTAAGCTTTCCACCAACGATGGAATCATCAGACCAACAACGTTCTTGTCAGTGCAAAGTTTCTGGAATCCATCAAAATTCTGACTCAAACTACACAAACATTGGATGAGGATGTTGTATGTCCAATGACACTTCCTTGTCAGATGGTCATCGATGCATATTAATGGATCGATGATAAAACCGTCAGACAAACAACATTCCCATCGGTGCAAAGTTTTAGACTTCCGTTGACATTTCGACGTAATCTAAACAAACATCCGATGAGGATGCTATATGTTCGATGAATTTTTTGACCGGAAGAATGATCATGCCTGCTGTTGGTAGAGTCCATGGGGTCATTGTACTTCCAACGGTCAGAGGAATAGTCGACAAGTCTGACGACGAGTTTTCAATGGCTACTTTTGTCGGTAGTCTGACAAAAAGTAGTCACAATTCCGACAATCAGCCATCGGAAATTAGCCCTAAATATACTAGTGTACACTCCTCATCTACCAAAGAAACTTGGGATAATTTGCAAAAAATATTTGAAGGTGATGCTAAAGTCAAGGAAGCCAAGTTAGAGACATTGAGAGCACAATTTGAGGGTTTAAGATGAGATATGAAGAGAAGATTGCCGACTATCTCCAAAGGATTGATGAAACAACAAACACCATTAGAGGGCTCAGAGAAGAAGTGAAAGATGAGGTGGTAGTGAAGAAAGTAATTATATCTCTCGCATGTAAGTATGATACAAAGGTTTCAGCAATAGAAGAAGCAAAAGATCTAAAAACCTTTACAATGGACGATCTATATGGTTCCCTAACTGCTTATGAGATGAGGACTGTCAGTATTGAGGCTGTGAAGAAAGAAGCTGCATTCAACACATCAAGGAAAGGAAGTGAAAACAAGATTCTACTCAAGATGGAATCGATGAAGATTTTGATGACATCATGGCTAACTTTGTTAGAAGACTCAAGAGGGGTTCCGACAAATACAAAGGCAAGTTGCCCTTGAAATGTTTCAATTGTGGAAAGATAGGACATTTTTCTGCCAAATGTCCCTATGATGATAAGGATGTGAATTATCAACAAATTGTTAGTAGATTATTCGATAAAGATAAAAAGAAGAATGTCTACTGGCAAGAAAGAAGAGGCAACAAGAAGAAAAGCAACCTCTACACTCATGAAGATGACACCACAGATGAGGAGAGTGTCTCAGACAATTGTTGTAGTGAAGAAGAAGTCAAAGCAAACCTCTTTATGGCCCAAGGTGTCCCAGATCAATAAGCAGATGAAGAAGAAGGAGAAGGTGAAGTGGATCTTGAAGTAGAGATCATCAGTGCCTTGGAAGAGCTAAAGAAAACAAGAAGAGATCTGAAGAAGGTGAAAAAGTTGCAACTGAAGAACAAGAGATGTTGGAGCAATCTCTTGATGAATACAAGAAAACAATTGCTGATCTAAAACTTCAATTGGAAGAGGCCAAGAGGATTTGTGAAGCTACTAGTACCGACTTGAGTTAAAAGGAGAAGGAGCATCAAAATTTGGAAGAAGAAATTGTTAAACTCTAGAAGGAATTAGAGAAGAGCAAAATTGAATTGGTGATGAGAAGCAAGTATGAAAGCAACACTGGGGCCCTAGACAAAATGTAGTGAAATCAGAAGCAATCAAAGGATACCGATGGACTTGGGTTTGAAGAAGGACAAAGTTCTGGGAGAAAGGAATCAAACTATAAGGAAATACAATTTATAACATCAGAAGAGAGCAAGAACAAACATGTGTTTATTTTCAGTAAGCCTGAGAGGAAGAGGACATATTCTACTGCTACAAGGAATGTTGTTGCTATGGGCCAGAAGGGTCAACATACAAACTAGTATGTTGAATACAAAGGCTAGAATAATGTTGATGATCAAGGGTTTATAAGAGTTCATTAGTTGGGGAACAAATATCCAGTAAGACAGAATCATGCTTCTCCTAGGATACAAAACTGGTATGTACTTGAATTCTATGGTTATTGTCACCGATGTAATAAGTTTGGTCATAGAGTGGAAAAATGTAGGATGATGAATGTAACCCCTAGTTTTGAGAGTATAAACTCATTTGCTGCATTAAATTACAAATGTCACATGTTATAATTGCAATGAGATTGGTCATAAGAGTTATGAGTGTAGGAGAAACTTGTAGATGTCCTACAAGAATGTTTTGAATACATCTTTTAATGATAATGTGAAATGCTATAAGTGTCAAAAATTTAGTCACATATCAAATAATTGTAAATTGAGGATTGACAAGATGAAGAAGGAAGTACCGGATCAGAAAGTAGAAACAAAACTAGAACAAAATGATGTAACTAAGAAGAAGAAAGAAGAGAAACCGGTTTGGATTGAGAAAGACAAGAACAAATCCAAATCAAGTTTGATTGTGCAAACTACCCTACATGCAGAAAGAAGGAATTGATGGGTAGTGGATAGTGGATGTTACAATCACATGACCAAAGACAAAAATAAATTTATCAAGATTGAAGATTGGAATGGAGGCTCAATGAGATTTGGAGACAACTCCTCCATCAAGATAAAATGAAAAGGTACTCTGAACATAAATGGAAAATTAAAGGCATGTGATGTTTATTATGTAGAAGGACTAAAACATAACTTGCTGAGTGTGAGTCAAATGTGTGACAAAGGATACAAATTCACTTTTGACTCTACCGGTTGTTAGATAAGGAAGAAGAGTACCAGTTAGGAAGTAGATGAAAGTTGGTTATGGCACAGAAGGTTGGGCCATGTGAACTTTGATAATTTGGTGAAGATAAGAAAGAACTGGTATGTGAGACACATACCTCTGATCATAAAAATGGTAAGCACATTCTATGATGAATGTGTCAGAGGGAAGCAAACAAAGGTCAACTTCAAAACAAAGGAATATAACACCTCAAGACCTTTTGAGTTAGTACATACAAATTTGTGTGGGCCAACACAGACAAGAGGATTGTCTGGTGAGAGATATTTCATGTTATTCATAGATGATTACTCAAGAATGACTTGGGTAACCTTCCTACATGACAAGTTAGAAGCATTTGAGAGATTCAAGATTTTTAAGAAGATGGTAGAAAATGACTGTGGTTATCACTTAAAGTGTTTGAGATCTGATCGGGGTGGAGAATACACTTCAAATAGATTTCATGAAAGGCATGGAATCTAGAGGCAATACTCAACATCAAGGACACCACAACAAAATGGTGTTGCAGAGATGAATAACCAGACAATAAAGGAGATGGCTAGGACTATATTGAATGAATCCAATCTACCAGATAGGTATTGGAAGGAAGAAATTCATACTGCAGTATACACATTGAACTGGGTGTAGTTTAGAGTAAATAGTAACATTACACCTTAGGAGATATGGTATGACAGGAAACCATCATTAAAGCACTTCAGGGTGTTTGGCAGTAAGCGCTTCATAAAAAAGGATGAACAAGATTTAGGTGGATTTGAGTCCTGGAGTGATGAAGGTATCTTGTTAGGCTACTCAACTCATAGCAAGGCCTATAAATGCTATAACAAGAGGCTAAGAAAAGTAGTTGAAAGTGTGAATGTCAAGGTGGATGAAGATCCATTCAAGGGAAATCAATTACTAGCACCTTACAGTGAATTCTTAGATGATGAAGATGAAAGACAACCTAAGAATGAATCGGAAGAACAAGCACCAAGCAAGACACCAAACCAGTATATATAGAAGAATAATCTGGAGGACCAAATCATAGGAAATAAAGATGATGGTGTGTAGATAAGGAGGAGACTAGCTCAGAACATTGAGCAGGTCAATTTTTGCCTCATGACAAAGATGGAACCCAAAACTTTTGATGAGGCCCACAAAAGTGAGAAGTGGATAGATGCTATAGATGAAGAGCTGAAACAAATTGAGAAAAATCAGACTTGGGAACTCGTTCCTAGACTAGCAGACAAGAATGCCATAGGTACCAAGTGGTTCTATCGGAACATGATAGATGAGGAAGGTAAGATTGTTAGGCATAAGTCCAGACTAAAATGCAAAGGGTATTCTCAAGTAGAAGGAATATATTTTGAAGAAAAATTTGCACTGGTTGCTAGGCTTGAGGCTATTAGAATGTTTCTTTCTTTCTCAGCTTACAAGGGATATAAGATCTATCAAATGGGTGCAAAATCTGCATTCTTATTTGGAAACTTGGAAGAAGAAGTGTACATGGAGCAACTGGAAGGGTTTCATTTACATGATGATGAAACTTTTGTGTGCTGGTTGAAGAAATCCTTGTATGGTTTGAAGCAGGTCCCCAGAGCATGGTATTCTTGGTTAGACAAATACTTGAAGATACAAGGATTCTGGAAAGGGAATGTTGATAGCAACTTATACATCAAGGTAAATGGAGATCATATGATTATAGTTGTTGTGTATGTGGATGGAATCATATTTGGTGGAGACAAGGACATCATGTGCAAGGATTTTATAGATCAGATGAAGACAAACTTTGAGATATCCATGCTAGGTGAGCTATCTTACTTTCTTGGTTTGGAAATTTCACAACAGAAGAAAGGCATATTCATCTCCCAAACCAAGTATGCCAAGGAAATGTTAAATAATTTTCAAATGGAGGACAACAAACCAGTAAGTACTCCCATGGTGACCAGTTGTAAATTGAGCAAGAATGATGAGTGACCAGATGTAGAGCAGACATTGTATAGGTCTATGATTGGTAGTCTGTTACATCTAACAACATCTAGACCAAATATAGTACTACCAGTATGCATGATTGCAAGATTCCAAGATGCCCCCAAATAGTCTCACTTAAATATAGCTAGGAGAATCTTTAGGTATCTGCAAGGAACAATCAGTTATGGCCTATGGTATCCAAAGAAAGGAGACTTCACTTTGCAAGCATATACTGATGTAGATTGGACCGACTATGTTGATGACTGGAAGAGAACAAGTTGAGGTACATTCTACTTAGGTGACCGGCTAGTGTCATGACACAACAAAAAGCAAGATTCAGTTTTATTATCCACTGTTGAGGCCGAGTATATAGCTTCTACTACATGTTGTTCATAGGTGTTGTGGATGAAGAAGGAATTAAAGGACATACATGTGGAAATATTGGATCCTATTCCAATCTGGTGTGACAACTTAACTAAAATCAACATCTCAAAGAATCTGGTAATGCACTCAAGAACAAAACACATTGCAATCAAGTATCACTTATTGAGGGAGAAAGTAGCAGACAAAGAGGTAATAGTAGAATATGTTCCAATCAGTTTGCAAATTGTTGACATATTTACAAAGACACTTCCTTTGAGCATATTTGAGTACTTAAGACAAAAATTGGGAGTTTTTCCACCGTCTTGCGGCACTTAATGTGTAAGAGAGATGTATGGTTCAAGGGGAGTCAACAATTGCTATAATCTTAGGACCCTTGAATCATGAAGCATGGACACAGGGGGAGAATGTGTCCTACCAGTCATGAGTTGTGTCAAACCAAGGCTCCCTTTGCCATTGCTTTCAAAGGGGGAGAAAGAGCATTAGTGTGTATTGACATCAATGCCAAAGGAGGAGATTGTTGGTATTGAGTTACCATTGATGTCAACTGGTGAGTAGGAGTTTGTTGGCATTAGATATTGGTGCTAGTTGGTATGGTGTAAGCATGAGTTATCACCGGTAAGAGGTGATATGAAGAAGTGTGCTGGCATGTTAAGTAAATACCAACAAGGAATGAAATCAGTATGTATCAAGGTTGCCTGCCAGTTTGTGATGAAGAGGCAAAATGTTAACAAGATTACAATGAAACAATATATAGGAGGATAAGGTGAGTTGCCAATGTGTTGTATTGCCGGTAAGAGAAAATGTTCAATGTGTTGGACATACCAGTAATGGTATGTATTGGTAGAAGGATTTACTAGATGAACAAGTATGAACTGACCCTATGTCGGTGAGGGTCATATGCCAAAGTGTCTATCATGTGGATGCCAAGTGGATAGAAGGGAGATGTTGGTGTGTTTGCATTGTCGAGGCAAGGTAGTTGCAGGGACAGGTAATCATTTAATCAAGCTCCCCTTGATTTGCGGATTGAAAATCAGAAGTTTTGTAGCTTGATGAAAAATGAATGACAAGAGAAGATCAGAGAGTTGTTGGCATCATGATCGAAGCATGGAACTAGATTATAGGATGACCTCGAACAAGAAACAACTAGATCTTAAATGTGGTTGACAAAAATCAAAGTAGAAGAGAAGGGTTAGGTTTTCTATTTTTAGCATACATGCATTAGATGAATGAAAAATGTGTACAAACTTATTTCCTCAATGTAGGTGATTGATCCAAGAAAGATTGGATCAGATTGAAGACAAATTTGGTCACTGAGAAGAAACCCTAACCACCCTAAGTTTTAATTAGTTTTTGGTGGGAAGGCTAAAGTTTAAATATGCCAACTTGATACTTTGATTTGTGATGAGAGAGTGTGAAGAAGGGTGATCAATGTGCAGTCAAAACAATTGGAAAGAAAATTCTGAGTGACTGTGTATGTAGGTGATACTGGAGAATAGGAAGGAAACCGGTAGAGGTATTCATACTAGTAGAGTGTGTGAAGAATACAGAGGGAAGGAATACCTTCAGAGTTAGAACCAGTGGATATGTTGTAGAAGTTAAGTGTGATTTAGTAGAAGAAGAAAAGATTAAGAAGAGTGTGAGATCTGATAGAGAGGGAGAGCAACAAAAGAGATTGTGAAAGTGACCGGTAAAGTTGAAATAGTTAGAACAGAGTACATAAGAGTTACAAAACTTTATTTGTAACAAGGATTTATCACTATATTTGAAATCTATCAGTTTGATCAATAAGTTGGTTCTTAGTGCAGGGGTTGTAGCTCCTTTGAGTTGGTACTCATAAATTAGGGGTTGGTGCTCCTTGGGTTGGTGCCCTTAAAATTGTAATTAGATCAATTTCATTGTGAGGCTGGATTGGAGCAGAAGATCTCCAAAAGCTATTCTCACCGAGGTTTTTCCCACATTAGGTTTTCCTCGTTTATCTAGTGTTATGTGATGCATTTTTTATGTGTGTGTGTTATTGATCTAGTAACTTTTCTTTCTTCACACTCAGTTTGTAATGTTTGAGTAACTGGTCTACCCAATGTTTGTTTTATATGCTATTGGTATATCCCTGAGGTAGGAAAGTGTTTAAATCACTTATTCACCCCCCTCTCAATGATCCATTATGTCCAACAACATGGTATTGATTCTCTAGTTTTCAATTATACTTTAATGCTTTATCAGTTATTTTGGTAAAAGGTTTTAAGTGATTTAATTCACATAATTTTTTAACAACTGATTCACCCCCCCCTCTCAGATGTTCACCAGTTATCCTAACTATTGGTATCAAATCCTGGTCCTCTTTTTCCAGAAGCTTAACCACTTGAGGAAGATCCTATGGCAACTAATAGTTCAACTATTGTTTACTAGAAGGACAACCCTAGGCTTGATGGAACAAACTATGGAGTATGGAAAATTCAGATGGAGACTCATTTAAGATGCATTGGAAAGGAAATTTGGGAAATAACTTAGAAAGTTTACACTCCTCATGATCCGACATCTTGAAATCCTGCATCAGAAGACTTGGAAAATAACATTGAGAATGACTGCAGAGCTAGAGAAGCCCTCAAAAGTGCCTTATCAGATTGGCAATTCATGGGATTGTCAGATAAAATCAATGAAGCTATATGGAACAAGTTGGAGACTCTGAATGAAGGTGATCCCACTATTAAAATTGCAAAACTTGAATTTTACTGGGTAAGATATGAAATCTTGAATATGGAGGAAGATGAAATAATTTATGCATTCATGGAAAGGGTAAATGAAATTGTATTAGGAATTTAGTGTTGTGGTGGATCTTTAAGTGAGGAAGAGATTGTTTCAAAAGTATTAAGTGTTAGATAATTGATCAATCCCAAAGACACTGAGAGGGGGGTGAATCAGTGTCTGGCCAGTAAATGAAAGATTTAAATTTATTTACAATTATGTAACTAAGATTAATATGTCGGTAAGAAAAGAATAATGCAGTAAATAGAAACAAAGGAATCAACATCAATGCACACCATAACACAAATATTTTGGCGAGGAAACCTGGTAAGGGAAAAACCTCGATGGGATTTGTCACCCACAATATTTACTCACTGACCATATGAATAAATATTACTTAGTACAAAAGGGGCTTGCACATGCAGAAGGACAACTCCCTGGAGTTCACTACCCAACAACAAAAGTGGAGTCTCATTGACTACAACATCACACTGATGAAAACATAAAATGAACTCTTACAAATTGCATCAAAATGTTGGATGAGTTTGCTATTATGCTTTGTTTGATACCAGTTCTGCCTCTACCAAAAACCCTAGACGGTATGTTATCAAATGATTTTGCTTATACATAATAGTCTTCACTCTACTCTGCTTCTTATTTGCTCCAAAATAAACACATCAAAATGCATATACAACTATTTGCTATCATATCCTATCTTATCTCATATTACCACTTACTTCCATTCTAAATGACCTACAAGAACTCATAAATATATGAGTCTTTACAATACAACATGTCGGCTATACAATTATAATTTACATTATAATTTATTTCGCATATACAATACTTATTATCAAGTTGGCTTGGAATGTCAATATAATCTTCTGTCGGTGTAAACTGGATGTCGATGAATAAGCCTTGTTGTATTTGTTGGTGCTGGTAGGTGAATTCTATGGCCAGTTAAACTAGTGGAACCTTATTGCCATTAATGACAACATCCACCTTTCTCATTTGAGTGTATAATGCCAAAATTAAGGGTTTTGCCACCGGCATATAAGATGAAGGTAACTACAATTAATGAGATAAGAACCATGCCTAATTGTTCTATCAATAGAGATACTCTTGTTGGGAAGATATATGATTTTGAGCTTGAAGAATTTGGTCCTCTAGGAGATACAATGATTGATGCTACACTTAAGGAATCTACATCATTAACCAACAAGCAAGATTGGAAAGTTTTATATGCAAAGGAATTGGAAGATATTAGGAAAGAAGATGAAGAGCTTGAGCAACTTGAATCCCTATTTGCTAGAAGGATACCTAAAGGTCCGACAGGAAGTATGAAGGAAAATCTCCTTTCAAATGTTTTGCATGTAATAAGATAGGTCATTTTGCATCTAGATGTCCTGAAAGGAATTAAAAATTGGAAGAAAGAGCAAGAAGATCTTTTAAGACTAACCATGAATATCAGATCAAGCATAAGTATAGGAGAAACAAAAACAAATCATGCTACTATGCTGATGAGGAAGGAGTAATTGACAACTAAGAGGAAGAACCGATAGGAGATTCAGCTAGTGGATCCAGCAATGGAAAAGGTTGGATATTTTATGCTATGAAGGAAGATGATTCAAAACCAGTTATCAAAAATGAGGAAAAGGCCCTTGTAGTAAAAGTTGAAGACAAAGATGAATGGGCAATAGATAGTGAATGTTCTCATCATATGATAGGAGACAAAAGAAAGTTTCTAACCCTGCAAGAATTTGATGGTGGTCAAGTCAGATTTGGTAATAACAAAGCATGCATGATCATAGAAAGAGGAACCATTTCATTAAATTGTAAGAATAACACTAGTAATGTCTATTATGTTGAAGGTCTGAAGCATAATATTTTGAGTGTAGGATAGTTGGTAGATAGAGGATTTCAATTATAATTGAAGGATGGAAAGTGCAAAATCATTAGCAAATCAGTATTGGAGATTGCAACCGGTACACAGACAAAAGGTAACATCTTTCATTTCAACTCTGGTGAAAAGACATGTTTGATTGCACATATTGATAAAAGTTGGTTATGAAATAAGAGGTTATGTCATGTAAATTTGGATTGCATTATAAAGATGAGTTCAACTAAGGCAGTTAGAGATTTACCTAAGATTAAGAAGCCCCATAATCCGATATGTAAGGAATGTCAAATGGGTAAGCAAATCAGAACTTCTTTTAATAGCATACCTAATAAATCTAATGATATTATTGCTTTGATTCATACTGACCTATGTGGTCTTGCTAATACAAGAAGCTTTCAAGGAGATAGATGTTTCATGTTAATCATTGATGACTATTCTAGAATGATATGGGTTACTTTTCTAAGGGAGAAATCTGAAGCGTTTGAGAAATTAAAGATCTTTAAATCTATGGTTGAGATAGAGACATGGATGAAAATCAAGTGTCTGAGATCAGATCAAGGTGGTGAATTCACATCCAGTGAATTCAATAGCTATTGTGAGAAAAATTACATTAGGAGACAATTATCTACACCCCAGACAACTTAGTAGAATGACATTGTGGAAAGAAAGAACATAACCATTTTGGATGCAACTAGAACCATGATGATGGAAGCTAATTTGCCTCATATCTATTGGAGAGAGGCAGTAAGTACAACAGTTTATACATTCAACCAAGTTCATCTCAAAGGAGATACCGATAAGAAACCTTATGAATTATGGTTTGGTCATTCCCCTACTCTTAAGTATTTTAGAATCTTTGGAAGTAAGTTTTATATAAAAAGAGATGATTCCATTGGAAAGTTTGACCCTAGATGTGATGAAGGAATATTTCTTGGTTAGTCAACTAAAAGAAAAGCATATAGATGTTATAACAAAAGATTGAAATTGGGAACAATGTTTGCATGTGGAATTTTGAAATCGGGAAACGGAGGGAACAGTGAGGCTGGATCCTCTGGTTTTGATTCCGTTGTAGCTCAAGGACAAGCGATGGATGATGAGGATGGGAGACAAGGTGGGGACCCACGGCTATGGGACCCTCCTCCTGACCGCAAATAGTTGAAAGATTCCCAAGAATCAAGCCCCGAGGCGGTGAAAGTTGACTCAAAAAATATCAAGGAGGGCAAGTTTCCAAACCTTGGAGTAGTCTTTTTGCAAGGAAAGCATCTGGAAAACCGACTGGTAAATCATCTTTCCCCTTTGTGAAAGATATATCAGATAATAAAATGGGTAAACTTTCTATTGAGATTCCTGATTTAGTTATCGGTCATAGCATCTCTTTAATGGCTTTTTCTCTAGTGGGGAAGTTTGTTGGACCTCAACCTAATATTGAGGATGTTAGGTCTTTTATTAAGAGAAAATGGAGAATGAAAGGTTAGGTTGATGTCTCTGCCTTTCCTAGAGGCTTTTTTGTATTCTCATTCTCTTGTGGGGAAGATATGGAAGCTGCTTTAAGTGGTGGCCCCTGGATGTTTGGTAAATCTTCTTTATCTGTGAGAAAATGGTCTCCTAATATGGAACTCAATGACTCTTTCTTTGAAACTGCTCCAGTTTGGGTAAGGCTACCAAGGCTACTGTTGGAATACTAGGTGGAGGATGTTTTCTCAGGAATCGCCAACTCCTTTAGGGAGCTTGTTGTGATAGATCCAATAACAACAACTTGCAAGAGATTGGTTTATGCGCATATCTATGTCAACATTTCGTAGAATATGGACCTTCCTAGCACTATTGATATAAGCTCCAAACTTGGATTATGGGAATAGTCAATAGAGTTTGAATCACTCCCCTTTGTGTGCTTTTCTTGCAAAAAAGATGGTCATTGGGCTAAGGCTTGTCCCAACAACCCTAAAAAACCTGTGATTACAAATATCCACAAACAGGTCTGGAAAGAAAAGAATAAAAACAAAGAAGGCAACAAGTTAGAAGTAAAAAGTGGAAGCTCTGTCAATATATTAGAACCATCAGAAGGAGATAGAATTTACCTTCCTAAGAATCCCCCTATGAAGGAGAATAAAAAGAATGAAATTAGGGAGTTTGAGATCAAAACAGTAAATACCTTTGAGGCTCTACAGACACAGGAGGAGGAGAATGAAATCAATGAATAGATACTTGAAGATGGTGAGATTGAGAATATTACTGACTCTCATCATGAGGTTTTTCAAGATTCTATATCAAAAAAAGATGAACAGTTCCTAGATGAATTTGAAGAACATGAAATTAAACTTGGAAGGAGTAACAAGTTTGGATC
The DNA here is from genome assembly GCF_030272615.1 of Cryptomeria japonica. NCBI lineage: Eukaryota > Viridiplantae > Streptophyta > Pinopsida > Cupressales > Cupressaceae > Cryptomeria > Cryptomeria japonica. Next base: position 364,563,398 of record NC_081410.1, on the reverse strand, counting down.
GCCTCAAGTAAATTTAAATGTTTTATTCTAGAATATTGGAATTGATATGCCTACATCATCCCAAAAAAGAGGAGAACTATGGAGTAATATGCAAGATGAGCCTAAAGCAGAACAAGAAGAAAACATAACAGGAAATGGAAAGAAAATAAAAACCAAGAAGGTAGGAGGCCTTAATGGGGTGAAAACCAGAACCAGGTCCAAGGCTGATTTTGGTGCTTCAAGATCCCCACCGGGATGTAAAACTATGAAATGGCATAGGGACCAGGAGAGAAAGCAAAACATAGCTGATGGAAGGCAATGAACTATAAATGAATCCTGCCCTCATGCTTCTAAATGAAGGTAATATCTTGGAACATCAGAGGCCTAAATGGTCTCAACAAATAGGATATATTACGAAACCTCATTCGAGATCAAAATCCGGATATTATCCTAGTACAGGAAATCAAAATGAGTAAAGAGAAAGTGGAGAAAATAAAATTCTTTAAATTTGGAGGAGTTTGTGGCAGTAGCTCGAGTGGAGCATCTAGAGGGGTAGCAATTTTCTGGAACAAGAAAACCATCTCTGGAGAAATGATTGATGTAGATGGCAATATTTTATCCCTGAAAACTAAAAGAATCTTTGATGGAAAGGAATGTGTTATTACTAATATCTATGCCCCTAACTCCAAATCTGCTAGAAGAAAATTCTGGGACAAAATTCAGCAAAAAAGAGAATCTTTCCCTTTGAACAGCTGGGTTGTGATGGGAGATTTCAATACTCCTCTGCAAGACATTGATAAATATGGGGGTATTCATGCTCAACTAGATAGCAGATCTGACTTGATGAACTTTATTAATATCAATGCTCTCATTGATATGGATCTCAGTGGTGCTTCCTACACATTGTCAAACTGAAGGGATGGTGAAGATCTCATTCAGGTAAGACTTGATAGATCTGTTGTCACTAATGATTGGATTCTTTCCCATAGATGCTCCCTTTCTGTTATTAATAGAATTGGTTCAGACCATTATCTCATCTCTTTTGTTGCTGAGAATTTTAAGAATAATCAGAGCTTCCCTTTTCGGTTTGAAAAGATGTGGATTTCCCACCCTAATCTTGAAAAATCTATTGCTAACTGGTGGAATATTGATGTAAATGGAACTGCCATGTATAAAGTTGCCAAAAAACTTTAAAAATATCAAAGTCAACATTAAGATATGGAACAAGAAGGTCTTTGGTGATATTTTTGATTCAAAGAAAAAGCTAAAGGAGGAGTTGGATTAGATCCAAAATTCAATACAAAAAGATGGCTATAAAAAGTATTCCAAAGCCATGGAAGATGATGTTCTTGTCAAACTCCACAACATTATTTCTAGGGAAGAAATCTATTGGAGGCAGAGATCCAGGGCGATCTAGCTGGAGGCTGGGGACAGAAACACTAAATTTTTCCACATGACATCTTTAAAACATAAAGCAGCGAATAGAATTTCAAGACTTATTGTAGAGGACAAAACTTTTCTTAATAAGGAGGAAATCAGGGATGAAGCTATCAAGTTCTTCCATCAGCTCCTCACTAGTAACAAGGACATTGATGATACCCACCAACACAACTTGGTTAATATCATTCCTAAGATCATTAATCCTATTCAGAATAAGGCCCTATCTGCTATCCCGTCTACTGGAGAAATTAAAAAAGTTGTCTTTTTGTTTCAAGGGGACAAAGCTCTGGGTCCTGATGGTTTCCCTATGTTTTTCTTCTAGGAATTATGGCATATTGTGGGAGAAGACACGGTTAATGAGGTCAAAGAATTTTTTGGAGCTAGAAGAATCCTTAAGGAACTCAACTCCATGTTTATTTCCCTAATCCCTAAATTTGTTGGGGTGGATTCTATGGGAAAATTTAGGCCAATAAGTCTATGTAACTCTTTCTATAAGATCATATCCAAAGTTTTGACCACTAGAATTTTGGTTGTTCTCCCCTTCATCATCTCTGAGGAGCAGAAAGGTTTTGTTCCTAGAAAGTAGATTTTGGACTCTATCATTCTTGTGCATGAGAACATTCATTCCCTCCATTCTGCTAAAAAAGAAGTCTTCTTGATAAAGTTGGATTTGGTGAAGGCTTGTGATAGAGTGGAGTGGCATGTTCTTTTCAAAATCATGGAAGGTTTTGGATTTGATGAAATGATAACCAAAATTATCAGAGAGTTGATCACCACTCCTATGTTCTCTATTCTGATTAATGGATCTCCTACAAAATTCTTTAAAATGTCAAGGGGGCTCAGACAAGGAGATTCCATATCTCCTCTTCTCTTCACCATTCTGGCTGAGAGCATGAGCAGATTGATTCACAATCTAAAATTGAGTAAAACCATCAAAGGTCTTCAACCTTCCTCTGCTAATGTTTTTTGCTCTCATCAACAGTTTGTTGATGATACTATCCTAATGGGATATTCTTCTATTAGGGAGATTGAGGCCTTCAAAAATGCTCTTAATTCCTATGCTTTGGCTACTGGTCAGTAGATCAATTAGGACAAATCGGCTATATATTTCATGAATACTCCAGTCATAAGACAATAGAAAATTGCTAAAATTATTGGTTGCAAGGTGGACATGCTCCCTTCCACCTATCTAGTTCTTCCCTTGGGTTTAAATCTCCCAAACTCCTTTTGGAATATGATTATTGATAAATTCAACAAAAAACTTGTTGGGTGGAAAGGTTCTATGTTATCTCAGGCTGGGAAATTGCAGCTCCTTCAAGATACACTCCAGAACCTCCCTGTTTATGCCCTCAGTTTATTTGGTATCCCGACTAAATTTGCTGAAGTATTGGAAAGAATCCAGAAGAGATTTTTATGGTCAGGAGTTGAAGAAAAAAAGAGGATATCCTTGGTTTCTTGGGACAAAGTTTGTAGACCTAAGAACAAAGGAGGGTTGGGGATTAAAGCTCTAAAAACATTTAACAAAGCTCTTCTAGCAAAACAGTTATGGAGAGCCTATGATACCAAGAAATATTGGAATCAAATATGGTTTGATAAATATATTTATAATTAGCCTATCCAAGGGGTCCTTAACTCTAAAGACATTCCTATTGGATCCTTCATTTGGAGTAGTATTATCAAATCCATAAAAGTGGCCAAAGCTAGAGCTGGATGGGTCCTTGGAAAAGGTGACAAAATAAGGTTTTGGGAGGACCCTTGGATGAAGAATGAAGCTCTTTATGATCAAGACAATAGTCAAGTTATTGAGGAAAGTAAAAGGAGGTTTGGCCTTATGGTGTGTGACTACTGGAAGGAGGACAAATGGGTGAGGCTTGATGTTATATATTCTGGATTTTCCTTACTCCAAAAGGAGTTGTTGTCCTTTTCCCTTAACAAAGACTATGATGATGTTTTTCTCTGGAAAAGTAATCCTAGAGGTGAATTTATGGTTGCTTCAGCCTACAAAAACACTTTTTCTCATACCAGTAATCCCATTTGGAGTAAAGTTTGGAACAACATTCTGATCCCTAAAGTCAATATCTTCTTTTGGATTGCTTCTCACAATAGTATCCTTACTCTTGACAATTTGGTTCGAAGAGTTTTCAAACTCCCTAATAAATGTGAGCTATGCTAGAAAGAGGAAGAATCAATTGATCATCTCTTTTTTCACTGCTCCTTTACCTGGGAAATTTGGTGTAAAATGTGGGAGAAATGGAAAGTTAGTTGGGTTATGAACAAGAGTATCAAGGATATTATCTGGCAATGGAATTTCCCTACTAAATGCCAGCTTATCAAGAACCTCTGGTCCTTGACCCTCCCCATGATTTGCTGGAGCATTTGGAAAGAAAGAAATAACAGAATATTTAGGGAAGCTAAGTGTAACTCTCAGGTGATTTATGAAAAAATCTGCAAGGCCATAAAAGAGAACATCAATATTCCTCACAAGAACAATAAGCAATGGTTTGTTACTGATATGAATGATATGGAAAAAGACATCCTCACTGAATGGAACCTAATACATAAAGTCTGTAGATCTGACAATAAGAATAGGAGAGATAATATTGTTTGGCATTTTCCTGATCATGATTGGATAAAGGTGAATTTCAATGGGGTGGATAAGGGTAACCCTGGGAAGTCTGGTGGTCGAGGAGTTATCAGAAATGCTCAAGGAGCCTGCATTGTAGCTTTTGCCTCTCCTTTTGGGGTCCAAAATAATCATGTGGCTAAAGCTCTGACCATGCTAAAAAGCCTCCAGCTTGCTCAAGGATTCAAATTCAAAAAAATCTGGCTCGAAGGGGATTCCTTAAACATCATCCAAGCCCTCAAAGGTACAAGCTCTATTTCTTGGAATATTACTAACTTAGTTAAAAGTGCTAAATATTTGTTAAATAACTATGTTAGTGTTAGCATAACTCATACTCTAAGGGAAGGTAATAAGTAGCGGACCTCTTAGCCAATGAAGGGGTCAATTTAGAGAATGATGTTAAATACATTGGAGAAACTCATTGTAAAAGGGAGGTTAAAGAGCAATTATATTTTGATCATATCAATGGGTCAAGTTAATATCATGATTATATTTGGGGGAACAATTTCCAAAGATAGATTTTGGGGGCAAATTAGCTGCCAGTTAATGAGTGCTTTTTGGCATCATTTCCATAATCATATGCATGAGGAAGATTATAATCATAATTGCAGGGTTTGTGCAGCCATAAATATAAGTTTCAAAACAACCAAAGAGTCTCTGTTCAGTAACTCCAGAATTTACAAGCATTTGGGGTTTTAGTTGTGGACTGTGAATTATAGTTGCTAGTACTTCTACCTAGAGCTCAAAATGGGTGGTAATTTAAATAGGAACGAGCCCCCAAGATGCAAAAATTGGAAGTGTGAACAAAAATTCTGGAGAAGACTTCACAGATATAGCTTTACTGACTATATGGAAAAGCTTCACGAAAGCAAAAATTCTATTTCTCACGGTTTTGCCAGAGGCTAGAGTAACAACAGAGTTACCCTATTCGGGGAGATATGGAAAATTGATGAGAACCTGGTCATTGAGGTCACGAGTCTGCAGATGGAGGGCACCAAATTTTACAAAGATTGGAAGTATGTAGCTGAGGCGTTCAAAATCTTCTCAAAATTGGAGGATGAGAAGGGCAAGCTTATGAAGAAAGATAACATTTTCTATTACATTCCCTAGTAGGTAAAGCCCTTTTGGCAAAAAGTTTTAAGGGTTTTAATGGAGTATTTAACTGTTGACGGTAGATTCACAAAAATCTATAACTATCACTTTCGTATTTTGAACCACTGCCGTCATTGGGCCAAAATATCCCTACCTTTTTATTTAGTGTCCTCTCTGAATGAGTGTCTTGTTGACCATGCTAAAAAGCCTAAATCCTACCCTATAGCCCATCAGGGGCTTATATTTCTCATTTATGAACATCTAAAGGACAAGGCTAGGGTGACCAAAGATGACCCTCTGATCATGAATGCACATATCTATGAGAGCGGCAAAGATTCAGATTCAGATGAGGAACAACCTAATGCTTCTACCCACAAAAAAAGGAGAGTTGACATAGATAATGTGGATATGGAGGTGCACTGTGATGTGGAGGAGGAAAAGGTTAAGGATTTTGAAATGGATATGGAGTATGAAAAGGATGAGAACATTGGTGAAGAGGATGAAGGGGGTAACTTTGAAAACCCCCACTCTAAACCTATGGGCTCAGACAGTAGGAATGTTGCTCGAAATGCTAAGGAGGATGACAATCCCAACTTTGTGGGCACTGAACAGGGTAGGGATTCTGCGACCACCATCTTGAATACTGCCCGTAACTGTACTCTGGATTCCTTCAACTTCCAAAAATGGGTTGTCGACAACATTACTAGCATGCAAAGTAAATAGAGGGAGTTGGAAAACAAGATTAATAAGTTGATTAAGGACTCTAGGAAAAAGAACGATGAGACAGAAACCAGTGAAGCTGATGAGGAAATTGAGATGGAGGATTGGCTGGAAAAAGATTTGATCAAAGGGGATTTGAAACACCTAGAGGATGTTATAAGAACCTTGAAAGAACAGACTGAAGAGGATAAAGACAACATCAACTCCGACAACATCAACTCCCGGGTCGCCCGTACCAAGAAGGCCCTAAAAAACTTCATGAACCATAGCCTCTAGGTCCTCAAAGTCTCATCATAGAACATGAATGCTTTGGTGGACCATCTGGAAAGGAAAAATTAGGAAAAGAATATGGTTGTCACTGATGATATTCCAACTTCTAGCACCACCCACCAGACTCCCAGATGCGAAAAAAGGTAGAACACTATTGGGATGGAGATCAATACGAAAGATAGCTAGCTGAGAGAGGAAAACAATGACCTAAGGGAAGTGGCCAAGGTGATGATGCTCTTGGTTCAAAATGCTAAGGAATCTATTAAAGTGTTCAATTAATTTGTAATGCTGGGTTTGGAGCCAACTTCTTGTTGGATTCTTGCTGTCTTTTTCTTAGATGCTAGTTTTTGTGCTGGTGTTTTGCAGCTGTTTTGTTTAGTCTCTTTAATGCTTATCTTTCAAATTTTTAAAGGGTTTTGGGTCCCCTAAAACCTATTTTTACTTAATCAAAAACAAAAGATTGAAGATAATTGTGGAGAGCGCTAATGTGAAAGTGGATGAGCAGCACAAAGACCAAGCTAAATCTTATGACAGAGAACCAACAATAGAAATGATCATAATTGATCTGGTAATGCCTGTACCAGAATAAAATATTGATCTAGTTACCCCAACATCATCAGAAAACTCAATTGTAACTAAAGAGTAACACAGAGAACCTGAAAAATCAGAAAATACCAAGCTATGTAAGGCTAAATCATTCTGAAAATTAGATCATTGGAGACAAAAACAAGGGAGTTATGACAAGGAGAAGATTGGAAAATCAAGAGGTATGTTTCATTTCTAAAATTGAACTAGCATCAGTAATTGAATCTTGTAAAGATGAATGTTGGATGAAAGATATGGAAGATGAATTAGATTAGATAGAAAATAACAATATTTGGACTTTGGTTCCCCGACCTAAAAATAAGAATGTTATTGGAACTAAATGGGTTTTTAGAAACAAACTGAATGAGTATGGACAAGTTGTAAGAAACAAGGTTAGATTGGTCTACAAAGGATATTCTCAGAAGGAAGGAATTGATTATGGTGAAACTTTTGCACCGATAGGTAGAATTGAAGTTGTTAGACTATTTATTGCTTATGCATCCTATAAGAACTACAAGATTTACCAAATGGATGTTAAGTGTGCATTTCTGAATGGAGAACTTGAAGAGGAAGTCTTTATTGAGCAACCTGATGGATTTTTACTAACAAATGATAAAAATATGGTTTGCAGATTAAGGAAAGCTCTATATGGATTAAAACAAGCTCCTAGAGCTTGGTATGCAAGGTTGGATAAGTATCTTTTGAAGCTTGATTTTATAAAAGGTAATACTGATAGTAACCTATATTATAAGATCACTAATGATGATATTCAGATTATTGTAGTATTTGTTAATGATATCATTTTTGGAGGTGAAGAAAAATTATGCATGGAATTCTCTGATAATATGCAGAGTGAATTTGAAATGTCTGACTGGAGAAATAAGATTTTTTCTAGGTTTGCAAATTACTTAGATTGACAAAGGCATATTTATCTATCAAACTAATTATCTAAGAGAATTATTGAAGAAATTTGGTATGAAAAATTCCAAACTGGTTAGTAGTCCTATGGTTACAAGTGAAAAATTATCAATTAAAGATGTATCCCCTCCAGTAAATCTTACAAGATATAAATCAATGATTGGTGGTTTGCTATATTTAACTCATATTATACCATTTATAATGAATGCAATCAGTATTGTATCAAGATTTCAAGGTAATCCAAGAGAAAATCATGAAAGTGAAATAAAAAGGATATTCTAGTATTTGCAAGGGACAACTGAATATGGTTTATGGTACCCTAAAGATTATGACTTTACTTTATGTGAATATACAGATGTAGATTGAACAGGTGATGTTGATGACCAGAAGAGAACATCCGATGGAGCATTATTTCTTGAGAATAAGTTGGTTTAATGGATCAACAGGAAGTAGTCATGCATTTATTTATCTATTGCTGAAGCTGAATATGTTCTAGTCACAACTAATTGCACTCAAGTTCTATGGATGAAGCAGATGTTGAAGGATATACAAGTGAGTTGTAATGATCTGATTGTTATTCATTGTGATAACTCTGCAGCTATTGACATATCCAAGAATTTGGTATTTCACTCCAAGACTAAGCACATATAAATCAAGTATAACTTTTTGAAGGAAAAGGTGTAAGAAAAAGAGGTCAGATTGGTTTATGTGAACACTAAAGAATAGATAGAAGACATCTTCACTAAACCTTTGTCCCAGGAATCATTTGAGTATTTGAGAGATAGATTTGGAGTTTCTACCCCTCCGATAGAGACTTAAATGATGCAAATGTGCATCAGTCCAGTATGCATTATCAGAGTTATCTTTTGCTCCGAATTGATAAAATAATGCTACTACTCAGGGGGAGTAGTCAGCCTTGAGATTTAGAGTTTTCATTTTCTATTTGATATCTATGTCATATCTTTAGCATTGTTGTCAAAGGGGGAGGAATATATGTGAAAAACCATTGCTATCTATTTTCCAGATTGATTGTACTCTTTAGGGGGAGTTTAGTAGTATTTGGTCTTTTGATTCAGAGCTTCATTACTATATCATTTTAATGGGAGATTGTTGGTTGTCTTCCATAGGGGAGACTTGTTTGGCATTTCTTAGTACTTGGATGTTTTTCACATCTAGTGTTGCCATCAATGCCAAAGGGGGAGATTGTTGGCAATATGATGGAATTGATTATGTGTTGCTTTGATTTTTTGTCATTGATGTTAACACTAGCTATTATGGTTGTTTACTAGCTTCCGGTAGAAGGATTGGATTGGGAAGATTATTAGTTGATTGTCACTAGTATGATCTGGATGATGGAATAAGTTTGTATGGATAGTTTATATGCTTCTGAAGTATGTTTCAGTGAGTTGGTATTGACTTGATGATCAGATGCTATCTCATGTTCTAGTAAGCTTGCTTTGTAGGTCCGGTAAGGGTTTCACCAACAGAGCTTTATTGAAGATCTTTGATGAAATAAATAAGTGGTTTTGGAGCAACTTCTAGAAAGGGATTCAGGATGTTGATAGTGATTGTGTTTGTGCCTCAACTGATTGGTGTCATTACTTTGGCATGTGTGGATCTAATTTAGGTCCGGTTCTATCTAGGTTATGGACCGGTTATCATGTAACATATTGGTGGATCCTTCGATGCACTTCCAGGATGTTTTATTGATTGGATGATATTTGTTTGGCCTTAGGCCAACATGTTTTATGATTTTATTTCAAGATTATATAGTGGATCTATCGAATTATAATTTGGGTGGCCAACCAAATTGGTTAGGTCCCCGGTTGGTATAAATATATGTAAGATCTCATTGTAGATCATGGGCAAGGAGAGAATAATGTAATAATCATTGTGTAGAGGGTTTGGTTGATCATAGGTGACCGAGTTGGGTTTATGTAAGAGGTTTTAGACCTCCGGTATTGAGCTTAAATAGAATTGTAATCTGGTATGTTTGATGCTATCACATGCAGTTCTTCTTTCTGTATTGTTCTCCAAATATTTTGAAGTGGTTGACCTCTCTATAGTCAGTGAGACTCCATTGTGATGAGCGGTGCGCTCTAGGTAGTGTGCCTTCCTATATGTGCAGGCCCCTATTGTAATCATATACTTTATGCAGAAGTATCATCTAACTATGCGTAGGGGTTCCCACTGTGGTTTTTCGCTTTATCGATTTTTTCGTGTATAAATCATGGTGTTATGTGTTATGGTTGCATGGTATTGATTCTCCGGTTTTCAATTATGCTTTAATGCTTTATCAGTTATTCTGGTAAAAGGTTTTAAGTGCTTTAATTCACATAATCTATTAACAATTGATTCACCCCCCCTCTCAGTTGTTCACCGGTTATCCTAACACATACTCAGAAGGAAGATTTGTTAACAAGTTGAAAACCAACTATGTATCCTCCTTCTTAATGCCAGAGTAGTTACATTGTGCTCTTAGCTCATTTTCTCTAGTGGCATAGTCCTGGATGGTATCAAAAAATTTAGGATCCAAATTAAGAAGATTACATTCAAGTGTGTAACCTCTAATCTTATCAACTTGACCATATAATTTGTCAAGTTTATCCCAAGCTTCCTTTATTATTTTACACTTATCAATGTGAAAGATAAGATCAGGAGATATATATTTTCCCAATGTTCCAAGAGTCATAGAAATTTTGATGAGCCATTCTATTTTCAGATTAGGATTATTAAAATATGTGGATTCTGAAATTGTGCCATTAGAATAACGATTTAGGCCTTTTTTACATTAGTTTATTCCATGCATTAACTTTCCAAGTTGCATAATTATGTGGAATTAAGAGTGGAAATTTAGGAGAACCCATAACTAAAAATGAAAGAGCACAAGCAGGTAGATTAGAAACACAAATTCCAAGAGAGAACCCCCCTTTTTCACTCAATCAATGATCCCCAAAAAAATATGATTGTGACACTTTATAAATTAGTGCATTTACAATTCTAGAGTTTTTCTAGTGTTTTACAATCTCCAAATGTGGACTCAAATACTGAATATATAATAAAATTTTAGAATTACAACATGAAAATAACACCAATTGATAGTGCTCAGAAAAATATCAACTTTCAAAAAAAGAATCACCTCAATCTGAGGTCGCATGTGAAAGTTATGTCTGTTTGAAGTTCAAAATTTTGGGATTGTCCTTCAGATTTGATGAAAAACTTGATTTTCTAGAAAATCCAAATCACTTGAGAATAAATTGATTACACCCCTGCAAAGCCTCCACCAAAATTATCTGAGAGCACTAAATTTAGAATACCTCCAAATCTGATTGAACTAGCACTATATCATATTAAATGCAGGGGGTAATTTTTGCTTTGAATCTGATTTTCAATCAAATATGGAGTATCTTATATCTAAATTTGTCTGCTCATCTTTCTGGACTCAATCATGATGTCCTCTTCAACAAAAAATGCACCCAGAAAAGTCTCAATGTTGAATGTCTCCCAAATTCAAGAAGGGGTTTGCAGATCTAGAAGCTTTGATACCATGTCAGAGTCACTGATGGACTCAATTTCCTGGGATCACCTACAAAACCAAGATCGACCTTCTACACAAGAGCAACGAAGAGGATGAAATGTTGGAATATGGTACAATAACAGAATAATGATATGATCACACTCCATATGATACAATATGGATCAACACTCCCTTCTACTGACCGAGCTAATATGAACTCATCTAAGTTAGCTCAGAATTCGCTCATAAGGGAGACGTGAATATAATAAAATGTGGGCACACAATTCCAATAGGAATAATAAAATAACCAAATTAGGTGGGAGTTGTGTGTACTTGGAAAATGCCAAACATGTGGAAAACCAACTCAGGTAGGGACAAACAAATGGTTATGGGGAGGTGGCAAATGAATCCAAAAGAGGGTGTGATATTCAACCACCCAAATGTGGGTGTGAATGACACATGTAAATGTAGGACTATGCCACATGTACTCATATAAACCATCCTAATATAGCCTAAGTATTCTTAATAATGTGTAGGAAAAATAAATATAAAAAACCTACACTAACAAAAACAAAGCATATAAATATATGTAAATAGAAACAAAGGATAGTTATTGATATTGTCACGATTAGAAGGTGTAGGAAGTTTTAGAGCTCAAAAAAGGAGGGAATGTTCAAACATTGAGCCATCAAATAGGATAGAAGAGAAGGAACATTTATAGAGTAGAAAAACATGTGGATGATGGATCTATAAATGACAAAACAAGATTACAAAGGTTCACTCAAGAACATTCTTATTTAATTCTCAATTAGAGGTATGTCGATAGTGATCAAGGTTGTAGCCTTGTAATTTGAATATTGGGTTGGTCCCCTATCTAAATGTAATAAGGGATTGGAGATTGGTGTCCAAAATTTAATTAATTGTGTAAGGGGATTGGTTTTCTCTTTGGATTGGTATCCTAAATTTGATATTATTGTAAAAGGGATTGGTATCGCTAGAAGATTGGTGTCTTCAAATTGATTGTAAATATTTGATTCATTTGTGAGGCTAGATTTGGACAGTAGCTCCAAATAGCATTTTCTCACCATGGTTTTTCCCATCTTGTGTTTTCCATGTATATTTTGGTGTTATGTGTTTTTTGTCCTTTGTGTGATTGAATTTATCTTATGCATGTATTTAGATTAAGTGCTCATTATTAAAAAATAAAAAATACATAGTGAAGTACTATAATACACCGATTCACTCCCCTCTCAGTGTATTGGTGTGTTCAATAATTGGTATTAGAGAAAGGTTCCTTGGTACAAGCTTAACTTCTCAAGGTAGATCTTGGATTTGAACACATGGATGATAATGTAGGAGCTTCATCTAACAAGGCACCTTGAAAGAGTGTACAAAGAGACTATCTAGAAGAGAAAATTATAGGTGATAAAGATGCAAGAGTTCAGACAAGGAAAAATGTAGCAAATAATTCACAAGAAAAACAAACAAAAAGTTTCTCTTTAATTTCTATACTTGAACCGATGAGTTATATAGAGGCTATTCAAGATGACAACTTGGTTGAAGCTATGCAATCTACGAGCTTAAATAGATTGAGAGAAATGAGACATGGGAGTTTGTCCCTAGACCTAAGGACAAGAATGTTATTGGAACCAAATGGGTGTTCAAAAATAAAATAAATGAGGATGGAGAAGTTGTTAGAAACTGATGGTATGATGAAAGAATAAGAATCAGGTCAACTACTGAGAGGGGGGGGGTGAATCAGTAGATAGAAAAAATGATACTAGCTTCACCAATATCAAATTCAATCTCTCAAAGTAAACTTAGAAATATCAATGCAATATCACTATCAAGATAAAAACCCTCAAGATAAACCGGTTGATTGTTACAACAAACTAATAGTAAACAACTTCAGACTCATAAACATCCAAATGCTTTTACTGACATAAGTAAAACTTCATTTCACAATGCTTTTGGTTATCATGATGTATCAAAGTGGATTAAGTAGTTAAGAAAATCAACCATAAGAACATAACCACAAAAACATTCACCACTTGACACAATATTTTTGATGTGGAAACCCAAATGAGAAAAACCATGATGAGATGAGACTCACAAGATAACTATCTGAACTCTTCTAAGTTCGCCTTGTTAGGAGCCTAGCCTGTTAAAGCTTTATAAAAGTGTTGTTAAGAACAGATCCTATTAGGGACCACTTGGTTAAGGGATTGACTATAATGCCTTGTTAGAAGAAATACCCTATAAGGAGTAACCTCGGTAGAGGATTTGAAATCCAAGCTAATGGATCACCTGGTTAGAGGATTTGAATAGCACCAAGCTTGTTAGAGCTTACCCGATTAGAGGATTTCAATCTACTGTAATTTTTAGAAAATAACAGGAGATTGCTGATCTATTTGAATAGCACTACACTTTCTTGTCCGTATCCTTTTCATGCTCCTAACTGCCTTTACTCAAACTATAGATACATCATCCGGTTCGACAACCACACACTCAACTAAAACTTTGCCAACTCTGAAACTAAACAACTCATCATAAAATAACAAGAGATTGCTGATCTGTTTGAATAGCACTACACTTGCTTGTCCGTATCCTTTTCATGCTCCTATCTGCCTTTACTCAAACAATAGATACATCATCCGATTCGACAACCACACACTCAACTAAAACTTTGCCAACTCTGAAACTAAACAACTCATCAACCTTATAAACAAATCAATTAGGTCGGTAACACAAAAAAAACCTAATTCTCTCATAGAGATTACAAACAAGTCAATTCAAGTATGGTCATTGGATTACATAGCAATCTCTACACATCAATCAAGAAAACCTCAACCACTCCTTGATCACCGCTTCATTGAACTCGGTAACTCATCATGCGATTTGCATTACATGCAATATACTTGCTCATTCCCTAGACAAAAACCATTTCATCAACGTGCCAAAATCACTTTGAAATTCTCTTCATACAATAATCATGTGTCATAATCATTATCGCTCATCATCAGATCATAAACCAATATAACCAATTCACCAAACTTAATCGGTTAGGGTTTATCAAATCAATAGGTAGGGTTTAATGGTTCAACTCTCCAATACATAGCAATACCGATTCACTCCACAAATTCTTCCTACTGGTTACAAAACATCATTACAACAATATCAACAATATCATTACCGGTTAATTGACATCAATGACAACAACATATCATTAATGCAATCTTCATGCAAATGCCAACAAAAACAAGGCAAGACTTGTTTGTAAAGGCTATGCATAGGTTGAAGGTATTGATTTTGAAGAAACATTTGTACCTATGGCATGTTTAGAGGCAATAAGAATGTTTATTGCATTCTTAATTTATAAACAATTTAAAGTTAACTAGATGGATGTCAAATTTGCATTCTTGAATGGAAATCTTGAAGAGGAAGTATATATTGAGAAACTAGAAGGTCTGCCATCAGTAAAAAAAAAAGAATTTTGTATATAGATTAAAGAAGGCCTTGTATGGGTTGAAGCAAGCCCCTAGAATATGGTATGCTAGATTAGATTCATACCTTCAACAATAGGGATTTAGAAGAGGTGTTGAAGATAGCAACTTATACATTAGAATTGAAGAAGATCATCAATTGATGGGGGTTGTATATGTTGATGACAAATGTTTTGGAGGAAGCAATGATAGGATGTGTAAACAATTTGGTGAAACTATGTAAGATGAATTTGAAATGTCCATGTTAGGTGAACTATCATTTTTTCTTGGTTTACAGATTTCATATTCTGATAAAGGTATTTTTATTTGCCAAGCCAAGTATGTAAAGGATATTAAAGAAGTTTCAGATGGAAGATTGTAAGCCAGTTGATACACGTATGGTGATAGGATGTAAATTAAGTAAATAAGATGAAACCTCATCAGGTAATCAAATAATATGAAAATCAATGATTGGGAGTTATTATATTTGACTACTTCTTGGCTTGATATCATGCAAGCAGTTTGTATGGTAGCCATATTTTAGGCTACATCAAAATAACCACATGTCAAGGAAGTCACAAGGATATTTAGAAACCTAAAACAAACTATGAACTATGGTATTTGGTATCCTAGGAGCAAATATTTTAGTTTACATGCACATACAAATGTTGATTGGGCAAGATATGTTGGTGATAAGAAGAGCACTAGTGGTGGTGCATTATTTATTGGCAACAAATTGGAGCTATGGCACAGCAAGAAGAAAGAATGTGTTTCACTTTCTACTACAAAAGCATAGTATATAGTTGTTTCTTCATGTTGTGCTCTACTATTGTGGATGAAACAAACCTTGAAGGACATCAAGGTAAAGTACGAAGAACCTATATCAATTCTTTGTTATAATACTAGTACCATAAATATATCAAGAATACAGTGATGCACTCCAAAATGAAGCATATAGCCATTAAACATCACTTTCTTAGAGAAAAGGTTGCAAACCAAGAGATTAGGTTGGAATATATGGCTACAAAAGATCAACTTGCTGACATATTTACAAAGCCTCTTTACAAGGCAACATTTGAGCTTCTAAGAGAAAATTTTGGGGGTTTACCCCTCTCATCCATTTAAATGTCTGGATATGGAGCATCTTCCTAGTGGTAGAAAGATAATGTTTCTTTTTTCTACCTCAGAGAGAAGATTTTTCAAACCACCCTTTCTCATTGATATCAACTGGGGAGAATTTGACAAATTGAAAAAGGGAGTAGTGGTAGAGAGAGTAAAAATAATTAGAATTGTGAGATTTTGCCAAGATCAGGAGCACAATGAAAAGTATAAAAGAGAGACAAAATAATGACAAGAACAAACTGTATTCTCATCAATATGCAAATGATCAACTTGATTCAACAATACAATGAATATAGGCCTTCTTATATAGGCAATGCCATATGGATGTACGAGCACACAATCATGACATGTAGCACAATGAGAAACAAGGGTAGGTAAGAAATACTAGGGGTAGGTAGGAGAAATAATATAATATTCCACAAGAGGTGGATGACCCACCGAATGTGGAGTGTAACAGCAAAATAAGACCACAAAAGGTGAAATTTCTCCTACAAGCTATATACCTATGTGCACACTTCCCTAAGTGTCTCAAATCCAAACTACGAAGAGATGCATTATCCTAAGTTAACTTAAGTGTAATAATATCCATAATGAATATTTATTTACACCAACACCCCCCCTTAAGTGCAACTTAGGGGAATGAAGACGCAAGTCAACAATGCAAGATGGGTCCCAGCTACTAGGCCATGATAGGTACCCATGTACAATATGCAAATGCAAGCAAAACTATACAATGCAATCTCTCACAAATGGAGAAAGGGAGAAAACCCAGTGGGAAAAAACTCCCCCACAAAAGAGAGATGAATGTACAAAAGACTCTCAAAGAAGAAGGACAAAACCTCAAAGAGGAAAAAGTCCCCCCCATAAGAGAGGAAGGAGAAGTTAACTGACCCCCCCTAATGAGACATCCTACACCCCCAAGAGAGCTCGCAATTGCTAGAACTTACTCTCGGTGAAAGGTTTGGTGAATATGTCTGCAACCTGCTCAACTGTAGGACAATACTGTAAATCAATGACCTACTCCTAAATCATCTCTCAGATATAGTGCACATGGATCTCGATGTGTCTGGTCCACTGGTGCTAGACCAAGTTCTTTGAGATTGCAATAGCACTTTGATTGTCACAATGTAGAACTGTTAGCCATGGAGTGGTGAACCCAAACTCTGTGAGAATCTGTTGAAGCCAAATGGTCTCAGTCACTGCATTAACAACTCCTTGATACTCAGCCTCAGTTGAAGAGAGAGAAATAGCATGTTGTTTCTTGCTCTACCAACAAATGGGGCCTGAACCATGGTGAAAACTGTAACCTGAAGTAGACTTACGATCATCAAGATCGCTAGCCTAATCGGAGTCTGTGTAACCAACCAAGCGAAGTCATGTGCCTATTGCATAGTGAATCCCATAGTGATGTGTACCCTGGATGTAATGAAGGATGCGTTTGGTGGCTTTCCAATGAAGCTCATGTGGTTCCTACATGAAGCGGGAAACCATGCCAACTGCAAATGAAATATCAGGGCATGTCTGAGTCAAGTAGATGAGACTACCCACAAGCTAACAATACAATGTGGCATCAACTGGTGGAGAAGAGCACTGAGCCTCAAGCTTGACTCCTAAAAGAAAGCAAGTTGGTGCAGGTTTACAATAAGCCATATGAAAGAGTGCAAGTAGATCAAGAGCATACTTGGGCTACGATAGTGTAATCCCAGAAGGTGACTATGAAATCTCTATCCTGAGAAAGTAGTGCAAAACACCCAAGTCAGTCATAGCAAATCTATCATGCAAAGCAGATTTGACCCTGTTAATGATGGATGCAGTGCTCTCTATAATGATCAAATCATCAACATAGAGCACAAGTATCAAGTGAGAGTCATCCTGTCACAAAATGTAGATATTAGGTTCAGAATGATACCTAGTGAACCCTGCTGAGAGAAGAAAGGAATCCATCTTGGCATACCAAGCCCTGGGGGCCTGCTTAAGGCCATAGAGAGATTTCTTTAGTCTGCAAACCAAGGAAGTATCCTGGATGAAACCCTATGGCTGCTCCATATAAATCTCCTCATCAAGATCCCCATGAAGAAAATCACTCTTCACATCCATATGATGTAAAACCCAACCATGAGCTGTAGCAATAGCAAGTGTCAAGCAAATGGAGTTCATCTTGGCTATGGGTGCAAAGGTCTCATTATAGTCAACACCTAGAACCTGAGAGAAACCTTTCGCAACAAGCCGAGCCTTATACTTATTCACAGTACCATCCACTACAAACTTGGTTTGATAGATCCACTTACATTGAACCATCTTTCTCCCCTTATGGAGATGGACAAAATCCCATGTGTTGTTCCTCATCAAGGAACTATACTCTTCCTCCATAGCTTGCTCCCACTCAAGAACCCCTGGCGCTTCCTGAAATGTCTGTGGATCGGAAGTGGTAGCAATAAATGCATGTGGAATATCTTGATGTTGTGATCGAGTCCTCCGTGTATCTGAAGAATCCCCAACAAGAGAACCTATGGACTCAAGTATTTATCAGGCCCAATGAGGTCTAGGTGGAGGTGGAGAATGAGGCTCCTCAATTGCAAGTGGACCCTATGAAGGTGTAGCCTTGCGAGTCAAAGTTGAAGGAGTCTCATCATCTAAATCACTAGCATCACTATCCACAATGGAGGAAGGTGGAGGAGGTAGAGAGGCTAAGCTAGGAGAGCTTTCCTCAAAGTGAACACTCCTCTCAATAAACACCTCATGTGTCTCAGGATCCATCAATCTATATGCCTTAACACCCTCAGGATATCCAACAAATATGCAAGGCCTACTCTAAGGTTCCAATGCCTTGCATTTTTGCGGAGATATGCGAGCCCATGCTAGACACCCAAAGACTTTGAAATGTCTCACAATCGGTTTCCTACTAGACCAAGCATCAAAAGGAGTAATACCTTGCAAAGCCTTGTGAGGAACCCGATTCTGGATGTGTGTAGCACAACTGATAGCCTTTGCCCAAAGGAGAGATCAAGAGAATGTGCATGTATCATAAATCTAGCAATTTCTTTGAGAGTTTTATTCTTGCACTCTGCAACTCCATTCTGTTGTGGAGTGTATGCAACAAAATGTTGAAGATCAATCCCCTCAAATGTACAAAAAATCCTCAAGTCTTTTGTTCACATATTCCCTTCCATTATCTGTACGAAGAATCTTGACCACTTTCCTGGATTGCTTCTCCACACGAGTCTTGAAGTCCTGAAATATGTCAAGTACTTCACTCTTATGAATGAGAAAGTAGACCCAAGTGAAGTGGGACTAGTCATCAATGAAGGTGAGGACATAGCAGGCCTTGCTAAATGAAGGTACTGGAAATGGACCTGCTACATCGTTGTGAACAAGTTGAAGAACTTCCAAAGCTCTCCAAGCTTTCACCTTATCAAACTTCTCCTCGGGATGCTTGCCCATGGAACAACCTGAACATACACCCTCTAAAAAACTAATTCAAGGTAGCCTATGACCATGTCTCTAGTGCTGAGCTGTTGAAGATAGTGGTAGTTGAGGTGACCAAACCGCTCATGCCATAGCTTACTTTTTGAATTTGAATGAGTAAGCAAGGCCCTAGAAGGAGAAATTGGTACAAAGTGTGAGAATGAATAAAGCCTTGAGTCATCATTGACTTGCCCCACTGCTACCAAGGCATCATCATCAAGTTCCTTTACCACAACTGAATCAGGTGTAAACTCAACCTTTTTCCCATTCCCATAGTGAGTGATTTGGTAGACAAGTCAGGAACATAGAGAACATTCTTAAATGTTCCATCATCCATGTCAACTAAACCTTTCCCTTCAACCTCTACTTTTGTATCATCACCTATGTAAATGTGAGGTACCTTAGATGGCTCCAATGAAGAAAACTACTCCTTTGTAGAACCCATGTGATAAGATGCACCTGAGTCAAGTATCCACTGCTATGAAGAACCTGTTGTTGCCACAAAAGCTTTCCCTTTTCCCTTAGACTATGAGGAAGAGGAAGGAGATGAATCCTTCTTTGTGTAGGTGGATGGCAAGTTGATGTTGTTTTTCTTAAGAAGATTTGACAATTCATCAACTTGCTTGGTGTGGCATCGATGCTCATCATGACCATACTTCTTGCAATATTCACAAGTTAGTTTATCCTTCTTAGGTGGAGTCCCCTTCTTGGAAGAGGATGAAAAATCTCCTTATGATGGAGATGATGATAGTCCTTTTTCCTATTGTGGCTTTGACTTAGATTGCTTCTTCTTCTTGTTGGAATCTTTGCCTTGACTCCCTTGACTCCCTTGATTAGCCACCAAAGCCTTGGACTTTGAAGACTTGAGAAGCCCCATGTTCAACAACTTAGATTGTTCCAATATCAACATTTTTGTGAAAGCATCAAATTAAGGCCTAATGTAGGAACTCCCCATTGTCAAATGATGAGTTTGAAAGCTAGACACAAATGGTGCATATTTAGGTGCAAGCTTGTCCAACAAGTTGAATATCAACTGAGCATCTTTTTTGTTAATTCCATAATCCTTAAGCTTTGCTATTAGCTCATTTGCTTTGGTGACATAATCTTGGATTGTATCAAAAATATTGGGATCCAAGTTGGTGAGCTCATTGTCAATCTTGTAACCTCTGATTTCATCAACTTGACCATATAATTTCTGAAACATATCCCAAGCCTCCTTGATTGTAGTACACTTCTCAATGTGAAAAATGAGGTCATCTGATACATACTTACGCAAAGTTCCAAGAGCCATGCAATTATTAGTGAGCCATTCTAACTAAGCATTAGGATCAGCCTTAGGATCAGGTGGTGCTGCTATTGTCCCAACTATGTAATGTGTGAGACCTTTTTCCATTAATTTGCTCCATACTTTAATTTTCCATGGTGCATAATTATGTAGAGTTGAAGGTAAAAATTTATGAGGACTCATGACAACAAAAATGAAAGAGCACAAGGAAAGAGAGAAACAATCACACAAGACACCCCCCCAAATTCACTCAATCAAAGAACAACCCCCCCCCCCCAAAAAAAAAAAAATGATGATTTGGCACTTTATACTTAGTGCGTGTACAATGGCCCACTTGCAAAAATGGCAAAGTGGACTTCTGATTTCAAATTTACAACTACCTCAATAAGGCCAAAAGAGACTCAAACTAATAATGCAAGAGATCTAAACTAAGATCCAAGCAATTTATAAGTACCAAATAGGCCAAATAAGACCAATATCTAAAAGTAAAATTTCCACTCAAAATATCTCAAATATGATCATATATTATGAAAGTAGACAAAAAAATATGCACTTTAAAAAAAAAATGGTACCTGAAAAGGAGGTCGTATGAGCTCAAATGAAGCCTTTGAAGTTGCAAAATTGAGGATTGGATAGGTACAACTGAGAGAATCAAAAAATTCCAAAAAAACTGTGCACCAAAATCAGAAAATAACCACACCACTACAAAGAGCACAAAAAATTATCCCAAATAAAAAAAAATTGCACCCAAAAAGGAGCAAAATTGAGCAAGTTATGAGCCTCCAAAGTTGACCCAAAAATCCAAACTGCTCAATAGAGAGGGGTCTAATTTTTTTTTCAAAAAATGCTGACTGGGCACTGACTGAGCTACTAACTGGGCGCTAACTATGCACTGCTGATTGAGTAGAAGGTATGGACTAGTAAAAAAAAATTATTATTTTTTTTTCAAAAAAATCTTTTTCAAAACTAGAAAAAAAAAATTTCAGAAAAAAAATATTTGTTTTTTGAGATCCAAAAATTTCATACTATACCACCCGAATTGGGCAAAAAATTCCTCCAACACCCAAAATTTGATTTTCGCCAAAATAGGTCGAGTTTATAATCGATTTTTTTGGAAACAGCCTCCCAGATGCAATGGTGAGGTTGAAAATTCTCTAAGATGCCTCCAAAAAATGTTGTCCATCCAAAAATAGAAGCCTTCCAAGATATCTCCCAAAACCAATAAATGAAGCCCCAATAGCTCTGATACCATGTGAGATTTTGCCAAGATCAAGGGCACGATGAAAAGTATAAAAGAGAGACAAAAGAATGACAAGAACAAACTGTATTCTCATCAATATGCAAATGGTCAACTGGATTCACCAATACAATGAATATAGGCCTGCTTATATAGGCAAGGCCATATGAATGTACAAGCACACAATCATGACATGTGGCTCAATGAGAAACAAGGGTAGGTAGGAGAAATAATATAATATTCCACAAGAGGTGGATGACACACCAAATGTGGAGTGTAATAGCAAAATAAGACCACAAAAGGTGGAATTTCTCCTACAAGCTATATCCCTATGTGCACACTTCCCTAAGTGTCTCAAATCCAAACTACAAAGAGATGCATTATCCTAAGTTAACTTAAGTAAAGTGTAATAATATCCATAATGAATATTTATTTACACCAACAACAATGATGTAGTCACTGTGCAAGAAGCCGTTATCACAAGGGGAGTCAAAGGGGGAGTTTGTAGTACATTGAGTAGTATAGTGAGTATTGGTAGTAAGGTTTGCCATCAATGAAAAAAGGGGAAATTGTTAATTACATTGCTTAATGTTATTATTAATATAAAAGTATGCTAATGATTGGAGAAGGTTTTTCATACTCATAGGGAAGTCATAAAAGTTTTATCACACATTTAGCCCATGAAGAATATTTTGGTAGGTGTATATTCAATGAAGTGTAAGATTTTTCTCACATGTTTTTGTCACTCAAGTTCGACAAGTTTCCACCTGATGTCCCTATAGGTGTGTTATGCTAGTATTTTGGTGTGTCATGGGATGATGAGGGAATCATGTCCCCACAAGGGAAGAGTCAAAGTGTGCAAAACCTTGTGAGATAGCAGGGAGAAGGAGTAGGCACCTTGCACCCCCATGGGAGTGATGAGATAGCAATGGAAGACCTCATGGACCTATGGGAAAGAACAAGGTGGGCTTGGCCAAGTGATGAGGTGTTAGTATAAAATGTTCCCACATATCTTTCAGGCATAGCAAGAACAAAAGGGAAATGAGATCTCGTGCCTGTGCA
Organism: Cryptomeria japonica; assembly: GCF_030272615.1. Classification (NCBI taxonomy): domain Eukaryota; kingdom Viridiplantae; phylum Streptophyta; class Pinopsida; order Cupressales; family Cupressaceae; genus Cryptomeria; species Cryptomeria japonica. The sequence continues at coordinate 364,540,601 of NC_081410.1, read as the reverse complement.
CCATGTATGACATCATCTAAGGATGAATTGTGGGCTGGTGAGGAAGGTAATGTGCTAACAATTAATTATTTTATGTTGAGGACCCTACAACCCTATGGTGGTAAAGGTGTTGACCTTTGTTAACCTATGAGCTCATAGGGAAAACAAGGTTAAGAAGAGAAGGGATGACGTGGTGTGTGCAACTGCCACATATGATGGAGAATTTTGGTCAAACCGAGATCAATCAACGACTTAGCTTAAAAATGAAAAGATCAATGGCTCAGGTATAAAATAATGAAACAAATAAGTATATGAATATTTTATTTTGGTATGAAGATAGAGTAGTATGGGAACTTTCAAAGGCCAATATGGATGGCTAGATGCTAAATCTAATTGGTTTGACTATGATGATTTATGAAAAGTGTAACTAGGTCGACATGAACAAATATTTTTCATTGGACAAATCATGTTGTGTTATGGGGAATTAGAAAAGGACCAATTTGATCCACAAATAAGGTTGCAAGCTAACTACATGGATGGACCAAAATGAAAGCTAAGGTTAATAGCAAATTAGAATAGCTGATTTCATGATTCCAATGCAACAATATTTTGTTTGATTTGTGATGAGATATGGTGGAATTAAGTTTTGGCCAACTTATAGATGTGAAAAAGTGCATATAAATATATTTAAATCAACACAAAATAAAGTTGTTGATACTACAAAGATTAGAAGGTTAAAGAAGTTGTAGAGTAGAATAGAGGAGGGAATATTCAAATATTCAAACATCAAACAAGATAGTAAAGAAGGAAGTTTTACATAATAGAAAAGGATGTGTATGATGGATTTGTAAATGATGAAAAAAAATTACAAAGGTTCACTTAAGAACCTTGCTATTTAATTCTCAATTAGAGATATGTTAGTTGTGATTAGGGTTGTAGCCTTGTAATCTAAATATTGGTTTGGTGCCCTATCTAAATGTAATAAGGGATTGGGAATTGGTGTCCTAAATCTAATTAGTTGTGTAGGGGGATTGGTGTTCTCTTTGAATTGGTGTCTCTATAAGATTGATGTCTTTAAATTGATTGTAAACATTTGATTCCTTTGTGAGGCTAGATTTGGTTAGTAGCTCCAAGCAACATTTTCTCACCTTGGTCTTTCCCATCTTGGGTTTTCCATGTATATTATGGTGTTATTTAATTTTTGTTCTTTTTGTGATTGAATTTATCTTAGGCATGCATTTAGATTAAGTTCTAGTTATTGAAAAATAAAAATAGATAGTGAAGTAATATAATACACTAGGACTCATCCCCCCTCTCAGTGTATTGGTGTGTCAACACCAGAAACTTTACTTGTTGTGGTATGGGTACGAAGGTATCCCACTAAATGGGAAGAATGCAACTTTGAAAGGTTGCCACTACTTCCTATAGTTCAACATTTTGCACATTCTCATTCAAGAGCTCCTCCCTTGTGATCGTGTTGAATATGTCCTTGAGTTGAATCTTTTATAGGAGTGACATACTTGACATTATTAGCAATTGACACTCATCTGGTGATTTCAGGTGATATTCGATAGATGCATATTGGTCTAGGGTTGTCATTGATGCCAACTCTTTATGGTGATTCGATCCAGCACTCGTGATTCATCTTATTTGGAAGATAGTGTTAACCAATAGGCAGTTAACTGATAAAACAGGGTATTTCAGTAATGTTTTTGAAAAGAATGATTTTCGATAATTGCAGTGTTTTTGGTGACTGTTTTTATGATCTCGGTGATTGGGAAGACCCTTAGGAAGAATGTGATTATAATCTTTTGGTTTGGTGCTATGTTTTGTTCAAGATTGAAGCTGACTTGAAGGAGATTGCTTTTGTGTTAAGACCGGATATATAAGATCGATTTGGCAATTGATTTTTGATATATTAATAGTGTGGTGATTTGTTTTGGTTCGATTGAGTAAATTTTCACGTGTGCGTTTTTCTTTTAGACCAATTGGTAGCTGACTGAGATAGAAACAAAGTATTTGGTAGAGAAAAGAGAGTCAGAGATTCAACACTTAACTGGAACTCATTTTTTGCATAGTCAGATGTTAATTAAGAGTTTTCATTGTACTTTCTCATTGTAATCATATTGTAAGTCAGTGAGACTTCCCTGAAGGTTGTAGCCTTCTGGGCAACTATATTTGAGCAGTGAGCTCTAGGCAGTGTGCTTGAATGCAAGTGTATTCCCCATCTATGTAATATTTATGTAGTCCTAGTGATAGTGTATGAATATTGTGGGTTACAGCCCCACTGTGGTTTTTCCATTTCCAGGTTTCCACGTAAAATTTTTGGTGTTGTGGATTTGTGTGTTAGAAAATGCACACTCCAATGAGAAATTGTAGTTGATTGAAGGTTTTTTCATTGATGGCAACCTTGCAATCATATGACCCCGGCAAGACAAAGATACTGGCACCGACACCGGCACTCTACACTAGCATACAAAACACTAGCAGTGAAAGGAAGGATACCGACACCTTGGCCGACTTCAATTTTGTTTAAAATGTATTTTGTAATTAATTGTAAAATAATTGTAATCCAACATGGTGAGTTGTAATATGACTCATATATGTATGAGATCATTTTGTAATAGGAAATGTGTGAAATAGGATGCGAAATAAGCAGACCTAATATGTGAAATAGTGGTTAAGGGTTTATGTTGTAGTAGAGCTTAAACCGGTACTGAATCTCGCATAGCAGATGCTGATCTGAAGTAGTACAAGACATTGGATTAGTATAATCCATTTTATAAATCAGTGTGACTTCTTTTGTAATTGAGCAGTGAGCTCTAGGCACTTGGCCTTCCTGCATGTGCAGGCCCCTATTGTAAGTGTAATATTCCCTTAATTGCCAGTAAGAGAATATTGTGGGTCACAAATCCTACTGAGATTTTTCCCACACCGGGTTTCCTCATTAAAACACTGTGTTATGGTGTGATTCTCATGTTTTTGTTATTGTTCGTAGTTACTGCATTACTTCTAGTTTACCGGTACACAGTTTTAATATGCTTTTCATGTTTTAAGTCAAGTAAATTTATATACCGGTTAGATACTGATTCACCCCCCACCCCCTCTCAGTATCTTTGGGAATCCTAACAATTGGTATCAGAGCTTGGTCCTCTATTTTCATAATCCTAACAGCGTGAAGAAGATCTTGTCACCGGTAGAGATGGAAAACTTGAGAAAGCAATTGGAAACAACTCTTACAGACTATGATGCAGAAAAAGTGAAGAATATCAAACTTGAGGATGATTTGAAAGTTGCTCAGGATATTATTCAAGCACTTCAAGAGAATTTTACTATTGCAAGGAACAAGAGGAGAGAACTTTGTGAAAAGATGTAGGATGATGAAAATGAAAAGGAAACTCTTAATGATTTGGTAAACAAGCTAAGACAAGAAATCAGTACAACAAAGAATGAGATGCAGGATATGAGTATGAGATTTTGTAGAGAAATTTAAGACAGAAAGAAGAATGAAGAAGACTTGGTTAGAAGACTAAATGATGCTGGAAATGAAAACACAAGACTCAGTCATGAAAATGATATGTTGAAGACAAATCTTATGCACACACAAAATGATAGAATTAAACTCATGAGACAGAAAGGAATCTTGGAGAATGAACTGACTGCAGCAAATCAACACAAGGAGAAATTCAAGAGAAGTTCAGAAGAACTTGGTGACATGCTGAAGAATCAGAAACCTAATGGTGATACAAATGGCCTTGGCTTTGAAGTTGGTGAAAGCTTCAGTACTATAAAAAATCATGATCATAGCAAACCGGTAAGACAACCTAATGCTTACAAATTTAATGGCAAATGCTTTAACTATAACAAGTATGGTCATTAAGAAAATTAGTGTAGATCTAGAAATTATCAGAATACTAATACACCCACTGGTCAATGTTCTAAATGCAAAAAGTTGGTCATAATTTAGAGAATTGCAGAATGAATGTAAGATGTTATATTTGTGGAATATTTGGACACTTATCTAATCAATGTAGAACACATACTAACATAGGATATGGGAAATCTATTCAGAAGAACAATGTGACTTGTTATGCCTATAGCAAAATTGGACATATTGCAAAATTTTGTAGAAGTAAGGCATCACTGGCAAATAAAGGTCCTAGTTTGAAAGGTAAAGAAAAGGTTGAAGAGGTAAAGAAAGAATTCTCAAAACAATAGATCAGAAAGTCAGATCTAAATGTTGATGGGAATACTCCTCCACCGGTAGAACAGAGTAACACTCCACTGGTAGGAGACTCTTCATCTAACTGAAGAAAAATCCTTTGGGGGTTGAGCAACAAAATGAAAAACTTGCTATTATTCCCTCGGTTGATGGTGAGAAGTTGAAATTACTTCTATACCGGTAGATGAGTTAAGTTGTGACTTAATCAGGGAGCATTAAATATGGTAGTTGGATAAAATAACATTATAAAGCAAATGTTTTGGCTCCTTTTTCATTCACCGAGCATTCAAATCTTTGAGAGTGCAAAAATTCCCGAGCAAAGGCATTCTAAGCGAAGAAGTGAAGCAATCCATCAAAGAATTCATCCCTAAGGAAGATTAAGGTATTTATAGCTATGGAATCTTCATCCACTCCTGAATTTATTGCAAACCCTACTATTGTTGAGGTTAATAAGTGCCCTAGACCCATTTTCAAACTGGTTCCCAAAATTGCAAAGAAAGATGATAGCATAGGTGCATTTTCTCAAATTCCTAAGGGAGTAGTATATGCTGAAGACCCTAGGATGTATATACATTGTCATATTGAGGAATTAGGTGATGATGAGATTAAGAATATGTATACGTCTATGATTTGTGATGAATTTGGAAATATCAAGCCTAAACACAAAATAGTGGAAACCCCAGGTTTTACTGAAATTCTTAGTATCCCAGATTTTCCCAAGGATATCATAAGGATTGTGTTAAGCAGAGTACATGGTGAATTTTTCTGGTTGGACTCGATTCATAAAATCACAAAAGAAGCCGTAAAAGCTATAACAGGGTTACCTTCCACCGATAATAGACCTGAAAAAACAAAGAAGGTCTCAAATGACACAGTAACAAACCTAACTAGTGCAACATTTGATAAAAGATCTCTAAGGGTAAACAATGTAAAAGATATAAATGTCAGATTTATCAGTATGATCTTAGGTTATAAGGATACACATGCAAATAGGTTAAATTGAGTTTCTAGCCTATGTATCAAAAGTGCCTATGATATGGTCAATGATAATGCAAGAATAGATACATGTGAATGGCTTAAAGATGAGCTGATAGACAATTTGGGAAAGATTAAAGGAGATAAGAAAGGAACAATCAGATTTGGAAACTTCCTTGTTTGTTTGATGTTGTACATAACCAAACAAGTACTCGGTATTGGTGCTAGAGAGTTTGGCTTTGACATACCGATAGGAAAACAACTGTTAGATTTACTAAGCAATATGGGAGAGAACAGGGAGAAAAACCTAAATGAGTATTTTCAAGCATTGAAGGTTCGAATGAAAACTAGAGTAAGATTGTCACAAGCTATTGTGGATAAGTATCAGAAAGAAATGTATTTTGTGATCAAGAAAGATGAAATTTGGATGGAGGCAGTTATCCCTAGAACTATTTGGGTAACTGAAATTGGCTATGAAACAGATGACAACATCATAGAAACTTATGCAAAATCCCTCCTCGAAGCTCCAAAGGAACCAGAAGAGAAATTGTTTAGTAGTGATGAAATAATAGAAAGTACTATTCAATCTAGGAAAAGGGTTAAGAAATTTGAAGCAACTGTAAGAAAAGGAACCCGGTAGGCAAAGGCAATCAAGGAAGATGTTTTGAGACAAACTAGTATAAGTGAAAGTGAGTTGGAAGCACCTCAACCGGAAACTCATCTTTTGCTGGTTGGAACTTCTTCTGAGAGTGATATACTGGCAGTATTTAAAAGGGTTGAAAGGAAAAGAAAACCCTCACTAGTACCCTCTCCTACACCAAAAAGAACCAGACAAAAACAATAGGCAATAAGGCCTCCAGCAAAGAAAATGACTCCTAAGAAGAATAAGGTGAAACAGACTATTGCTCCTCTAAACAAACTTCTTAGCAAAATTACAGAGGATGGTAAGTTGAAGAACATAAACAAAATATATAATACACTATCAGCTGATGATAAGGAAAGCATAGAGAACAATGTAATTTTACACTTAGATATATACAAGAAATTTTTGATGTAAATTGTTGATGAAATTCCAAATGATCTGTATAGGAGACTTGAAGCTAGAAGATTAGCCATTGTTGAGATGGATAAGAAAATCAAGATTGAAAAATTATTTGCAATGCATCCAGTTAACTCACCTGATGAAATAGACAAATTAATCAGTGAAGCAAACCAGACAACATTCTCCACTGCTCACTGGCATGTAGCACTAATGGTTGGTAGAGTAAATGATGTATTTGAGGAAACAACAAATGCATGGGATATATTCTTTGTGGGAAAAGAAAAAGAGGAAGAATTACTTAGGCCAAAAACTATCAAAGTATATCAAAAGGATAGAGATAAGGGGAAAGGTAAGGTAGGTGGACCACCAAGCCTGAAAATAACTGATAATGTGCCCCCACCTCTTTTAGATACTCCACCAGTAGACACTATTGATAGACAACCAGCCATAGAGAGTATGGAAACTTTGGTAGAGGATACAAATCCTAATTCTGAAATTTTGTATATGGTAAATGTAGATACACAGGAAGTTAATGTTGTGGTTAACAGAGAAACCACTGAGGATAAGGTGAAAAATGTGACTACCAAGTCACCGGTTGTAGAGGTTGAGATGAACATAGAAAAACCTACATAGATAGAGCAACCGACAGAGGATACCACAGAGAAACTGGTAGATACAATAGAAAACCATCTAAAGAACCCGTAAAAGAGAGTTCAGAGGTACAAACTGAGATTACATCTGAGAAACCGATAGTTAAAAGATCAGAGAAACCCTCTGAGACACAAATAGAGAAACCAAAACATGTACAAGTTGAAGCACAGGTTCAGATAGACACAGTGCCACCGGCCCAAACTGAAAAGCAAAAACCTTTGTTTGCAGAAATGCAAACACAGACTGAGCTACTAGAGGTCTAATCAAGTAAAGTAATTACCACAACCAGTAGCATGGCTATTATAAAGATTGTTGGACAAACATCTGGTACATCTATGTTATAATTTAGACCTACAAATGTAACAGAGGTCTTGTTAGATTCAATAAAGAAGATCACAGAATGCAATGCACAAGCCTATAAGGCTATTGATGATACAATTCCAATTCTTAAATTGATTGCACCAAAGTGCACAGTTGATAATAAGGATTCTTTAGGGACAACTAGACACATTGTGTGAGGCCTCACCTCGACTCAGTTTGACATTCAGAGGATTTTATATTTAGACTATTATGGATACTTTATTTTGATGCATTTTGAGACTTAGAACTTATATGATTTCAGGATTTGGATAACATTGCTATGATTTGATGAATTACTTATATGCTTTATGAGATAGAACACTACATGATTGTTAGATAGGATGATATTGGAATGATAGATGTCGTTATTGAATTTGTAGGACTTTACTATAAATATAGAACTATGATGTATGGCTAGTTTATGTGAATTGGGGATGAAATTGCTTATATGAATTTGCTTGATAAAGGATGTACTTAATCTGTGTAGATGAAAATTGTATGCAAGTAATGATGTGTATTGTTATATTATTGAATTATATTATATATGGATATTTGGAAGTACTAATGTGTAAATTGAGATGCGCAGGAAATTTACCATGTGACCATGGAAAATTACGGAGAACCAAAACCTAGACTTATGTATGTTCGTAAGCCAGGGGTTGTCTATTTGGAGAGACAACACCCCATTTGTGTTGTATTTTATTCGTAACAGTATATGTTGCATGAGTGTTAAGTGTTATTTAAATTTAATGTGTAAAACCCACAAGAGACAATTTCATGTTTTATTTTGTAAAAGTGTTTTATTTGTGTCACTTGACACGTGTGGATTTAACTTTAAATGTTTTATTTTTGTCTCTTGGTGGGAAAGTGTTTAACTATAGTTTTTCTTAAATAATATAATGTGTTGTCATAAATACTTTGGGAATATAATAATTGGGGTGGTCAACATATGTTTGACCCGAAAATAAACTTCAGAGGGGTTTAAAATGGGTTAAATGAACACCTAGAGGTAGTTTAATAGGGTTTCCTAAAGCCCATAAGGTATACCTAGGGGTTAGGGGTAATTTTAGGCAAGTTTCTACTTTTTAATGATCTTTTTAATGCTTTAAAAATTGGCTTTTTTGAGTTGTGCGAAAATTGAAAATTAGAAGTTTAAATCTAATTGAGATTTTTTCCTTTGGAATGAGTGTCTTTTTGCATTCTGCTTTTCTTTCCTTTTTGGTTTTTAGAAACTTGTGAGAACTCAGGGAATGAGCTTCATAAGCAAGATTTTTGGGAATTGGAGGGTAATCACCCACTCTCCATTTTTGGAGACAAGAGAAATTTTGTAAAAGAAAAAGAATAGTTTTGGAATAGAAAATTTAACTATGGGTAGAAGAAGAAGAACCGTGGATTGGGCAGCTCTTCCTCAAATATCAAATCTACCATTGGGCAGAATAAGGTTGGTTTGATTAGTCTTTAAAATGGTTATTTCTTGCATGTGTTTGAATGTATGAATGGTGAAAGAAACCTGTGTTTCTTGTGTATGTCTTGTTTTAGAATTTCATTTGAAAATCCTTCATTATGCTTGTTGTGTTTTGGGAGTTTTCTCAAGACCTCTTACTCTTGGGAGAGAGGAGGATCTTGTGGGTGGTAGCAGTGACAACCCTTGAGTGAGAGACTCTCGTTTGAGAGCGATCACAAGGGATCTTTGTGTGACCCTTGCTGCATGGCCTATTTGTGCAATGGGGGTCATAAGGAGGGATATAAGGCTAGAATGTCTTTGGGGGGCATAAGGAATAAGGGTTTGAGATTCTTGATATATTTATTGTGCCATGAGGTGGCTACTTGTTTATTTCATACTTGCAGTTCTCCTCAGGGTATTGGTCCACTACCACCCTTTGAAAAGATCATCACCAAAGTGTGGTGCTATGAAGCCAAGTTGGGAGTGTGTCTGAAAATCTGTATGTATTTCGCCTTCTATGTGTTTGCCTGTTTGTTACCCATCTAGGAATTGGTTCTCCGAGCTTGGGGGTGGCTACCAGTTAGCCTAGGCTGGGAGGTGAGCACTCCGTGGTCATATTGTGTTTTTATTTTGCAGGAAAAGTCAGGAGAAGAGAATAGGAACAGTGAAAAGATGCAGAAGATTATTGTTGAAGATACCTAAATCCATTTTGTAGTTATTTGTTTAAATTTGTAGTAGAAAAATACCTCATTCGTTGAATGAGAAGCAAGTTGTAATTTTGAGATAGGACATGTGATTTAATATTGTAGTTAAATAAAGAAGTATCTTGTAATATTTGCAGAATAATGAAAGAGTTGTAAAAAGCCAGATATGTTTCTATTTCCATTTTGAAAAGTAAAGGGATTGCTTTGATTTGTATGCAAAAGCTTCTTTTGTAATATAAAAAAAAAAATCATGATTTGGATATGCTATTTACATGTAAATAAATTAGTTGATTTTTTTTAATTTAGTTGGGAAATTAATAAATGCATTTATTATAGAAAAGTAATTTGTATCTTTAAATAGTAATTCCTAAATTGTATTTCTAAATAGTGTTGAACAAAAGCTTAACAATAGATTTGCTTCATTCTTTTATCAACAATTAGAATAATTACATAAAAAGGCCCTAAGATTATATACCAAATATATATATATGTGTGTGTGTGTGTGTGTGTGTGTGTGTGTGTGTGTGTGTGTGTGCGCATGTAATTTGATTTTTACATAATGTTATTCCTTGTTATACTTGTTTTAAAAAAAAAAATTCATGTAAATCTTATAAAAAAAAATATATTTGTATAATTTCACCCTTATAACTTTTATATTTATAAATTTATATAAATATATATATATATATATATACATATATATATATATATATTTATATAAAATATATTTAAAAAAAAATATAATATAAAAAAAAAGAAGAGAAATTTGGGTTTGCTCGCAGACTCACTGTGTGTGCACACAGTGTGGGCCGCGCGGCTTGCACTGTGTGAACACACAGTGTGGGCCGCTTCGGCTCCCACTATGTGGACACATAGTGGTGAGAGCCACTAGCGGCTCCCACTGTGTGGACGCACAGTGGTGCCGCGCCGCCACTATGCGTTCATGCAGTGGCACCCTCAGCCCATTCCCGTCGCCCTTCTTCAAACCTGCAACAAAAAAAAGGCCGCCGCCTTGGGGTTTCGGCCCTGTAAAAAAAATGCAGTGGTAAACAAAAATAAGGGATTAAACCCTAGCCCGGGTAGGGCTAGGGTAAATGAAATAAATTAATATGATACTTTAGAAGTTATTAATATATATAAATAAAAAAAAAAAAAACTAAATCCCTAATTAGGGTTGGAAGGCAAAGTGACTATTATCTTGGGAAGATAATTTTAATGGATTAATATATAATGTATATATATATATATATATATATATATATATATATAAATTCTGGTTATAAATTGAAGAAAGTATTTAATAGAGTTTTAAATATTTAAATTCCTCCGTATGATTACTCATAGGAAGTAAAAAGGAAAGTGAAATATATAAATTTTACGAAGAAAGCCTAGCCTTTATAATTTTAAATGTATTTAATGTAATAAATACTTAATTATGCCCTAGTTAATTTAATTAGAGCATTAAAATTTAAAAAAAGGATGTTTAGAGTATATAGTCATATTGGGGATTGAATTAATTTTCCTCTCCTAATTTCTTTAACGTGATTGATTTAATAAAATTTAATGACTAGGTATCTCATGGAGATAAAATTAGACCAGATAGATTTCCGCAAATATAATTAAACAATAATCGATGCTTGGTTCGTTTCAGAATTAGCTCGAATATAATTATGGCAAATTTATTAACGCTTGTCGTGTGAGCAAACTTGTTAATTAAATAGTATTTAAAAAAAAAAAAAAATCATTCCGTTTTTGCCCTAAATTTTGGGCATGACACATTGTCTAAGTTCATCACCAATAACATATTGACTATTAATCAAATAAATGAGGATACATTTAAGGAAAGGATGATAAAGGAAAAAGATAAATTCTTTGAGGATATTGTAAATAAGAACAAGGAGAAAATGGATACTCTATTACCAGAACTTGGGGAAATAATTCTTGACTCCAAGAAATTGTACAGGGACACCTGTAAAACAAATATTTTGATAGAGGATCTTGACAAGGAGATCAACAAAGCACAAGATAAGATAAACAATATTGCTGACAATCTTATAGGTGCATCGGATTTATTTTTGGAGTTAGAGAAGAAGATTGCAGAGCAAGAAGAGAAACTCAAGAAACTAGAAAATGACAAATAGGGAATAAAGGATAAAGCAAAGGACTTGAAATACAGACTTAGTCCAAGACTAGAATACCTTATTTCTTTGAGAAAAGAAATATCTGAGGCTTTGGTTCCCAAACTAAAGACACCGGAAGAGAAAATACACATGCTCATCAGTATAGTGCAGAGAACTCAAGAGATAATAAACAACAACAAAACATTCAGTAACAGTATAAATTTAATTTTGACAGATATCTTTTAGATTGTAACCCACCAGTTACAAGAATCCAGGCAGGACTCCACTGACATCGAATGACAACCTTTGTCATTGATGTCAAAGGGGGAGTAGAGGGATGAGAAAAATGGTCAGAAGAAAGGACATCATCTGCTCAGGGGGAGCATACATTTTTTGGCACACAGTTTTGGTAAGACAATTTTGGCAAACTATTTTTGGATATCATTTTGGACACTTTTGATTTTTCTCATGAGTGTTTCCATCAATGCCAAAGGGGGAGATTGTTGGCAAATGCACACTCCAATGAGAAATTGTAGGTGATTGAAGGTGTTGTCATTGATGGAAACCTTCCAATAATATGACCCCGACAAGACAAAGATACTGGCACCGGCACCGATAGACTCTAGACCGGCATACAGAACACCAATAGTGAAAGGAAAGATACCGACACCTTGGCCGACTTCAATTTTGTTTAAAATGTATTTTGTAATTAATTGTAAAATCATTGTAAGCTGACATGGTGAGTTGTAATATGACTCATATATGTATGATATCATTTTGTAATAGGAAATGTGTGAAATAGGATGAGAAATAAGCAGACCTAATATGCAAAATATTGGTTAAGGGTTTATGTTGCAGCAAAGCTTAAACCGGTACTAAATCTAGCATAGTAGATGCTGATCTGAAGCAGTTTAAGACATTGGATTAGTATAATCCATTTTGTAAGTTAGTTTGACTTCTTTTGTAATTGAGTAGTGAGCTCTAGGCACTTGGCCTTCCTGCATGTGTAGGCCCCTATTGTAAGAGTAATATTCCCTTATTGGCCAGTAAGTGAATATTGTGGGTCACAAATCCCACTGAGGTTTTTCCCACACCGGGTTTCCTTGTTAAAACACTGTGCTATGGTGTTCTTCTCATGTTTTTGTTATTGTTCTTAGTTACTGCATTATTTATGGTTTATTGATACACAATTTTAATATGCTTTTCATATTTTAAGTCAAGTAATTTTATATACTGATTAGATACTAATTCAGCCCCCCTCTCAGTATCTTTGGGAGTCCTAACATTGTGTACATTCATTCTCGCATGTTTATGTTTTTTTCTATTATGAATTGCTAACCAGTGGATAAAGAATAAGCTTGTGGTTTTAACTTGCGATAGATCATTAATTCACCCCCCCCCCTCTCAGTGATATCAGATTCTAACAATTGGTATTAGAGCCTCGTTCCTCTAAGGAAGCTTAACCATTTGAGGAAGATCTAGGAGATTGATTCAATGGATTCTAGCTTTCAAAGACAAATCAATGTAGCACTTGAGGATCTTGATGCAGCTAGAAGTGAGGTCTGTACCTTGAAGAAGAACCTAAATATTATTGATGAATTCATTAGTGAGATGAAGGATCAAGCAAGTATGTGCAGAGAAAAGATGAAGGAATTAATGGACAAGTTGAAGGAGAAAGAAGATAAGATCATGGAATACCAGGACAAAGCTGATGAGGTTAACAAGATTGAGAGAGAGAATGTTGCTTTGAAGAATGAGATGCAATCCATTGTGATGAGATTGACTAAGGATATTAAGGACCGAAAGAAGAATGAAGAGAATCTGGCATAATCACTGAAGGAAAGAGTTGATGAATTCATCAGGCTTACCTATGAGAATGGTTAGTTGAAGCTTGAGTTGACTCAATCAAAGAATAATGCTCAAGAACTTGAAAGATGGGTTGCTACCTTGAGGGATGAACTTGCTACTACCAATGAATACAAAGACAAATTCAAAGCTAGTTCAGCAAGGCTTGATGAGATGCTAGAAAGTTGGAGACATGGAAAGGCTATGCAAGGTCTAGGATTTGAGAAAGGTGAATCCTCCAGATCTAGACAAGACAATGCAAAGCCTGATCAGAAGAAGTGCAGGAATCCTCCGATAAGACAACCTAATGCTCATAAATTCAACGGTAGATGTTTTACTTGCAACAAATTTGGTCATATGGTGAGTCTGTGTAGAAGTAGGATGCATAATGGAATGATGAACAACATGAATAATGTTTCTACCTTTACTGATCAGTGTTTCATATGCAATAACTTTGGATGTGCAAGGAAAATGTGTGTAGATAAGTAATAAATAACTTTCAGAACAAAAGATGCTTTGCTTGTGGAATGTTTGGACATATTTCAAAACAGTGTAGGGCAAGATAGAATCAGTTGAACTTCAAGCTTATGAAAATTAATGTTGTTTGTCAAGCATGCAACAAAACCGATCACATTGCAAAGTACTACAAAAACAAGAACAATGCTCTGATAGACAAGGGAAAATCAGATGAGAAAGGAAAAGAAAAAGTAGAAGAGATGAATGAGAAGCATGAGAAGATGTGGGTGAGAAAGGATGAATCCAGAGCTGACAACAGGCCTGCACCCGAATCCGGTGCAAGATCTTCAACTGGTAACTAGGGCTTTATGCCTTAGGGGGAGCTTTTCATGTAGATTATAAGAACCCCCTCTTCAGTGGTCTACAATTGACTCCAGAAGGTTACAGAAGGACTGAATCATATGTGCAGATGATATCCAGAAGTTTCTGAAGGATCTTGTGCTCTAGTATGAAATTTCATGAAGATCATGATAACCAATTGTTGCATTTATTATAGTTAAAAATTAGGTTTTTGAAGGATAAAAGTGCATTTCAAGACTTCATTCGTCACAATGCAATCAATCAAGTAAGAGTAGAAGTGAGAGAAAGTAACTTCATGATTTCAACAACAATTTCAACAACTTAGTGAATTTTAGTGCCCAGTTGTGAAGCAAGGTATTTATCTATTCAAATTTTTAGTTTTTCACAAACCCTAGGATTCAAAATGGCTTCAATTTCTAGTATTGTGACTCCTTTTGTGGTTGAAATCAATGATAGGGCTTGTCTAGTATTCAAGAAACATCCATTCAAATAAGTTAAGGATGATTCAGAAGGTGCATTCTCATCCATGCCCTACGGTGTGCTACGCAATGATGATATCAAGGCCTACATTCACTGTAACCTTGAGGATCTTGGGAATGTAGATATGTTTGACCTGTATAACATGCATTTGGCTAATAGTTTGGGAAATCTAAAACCCAAATATAAGGTGTTGCAGGATAAGGGTTTCTCATAGTTCATGCTTTTTCCACTATTTGATGAGGCAGAATGGATTCGCTACATCCTTAGCTGCATGCATGATGAATTTATCTAGCTTGATAGGCCCCACAAAATTACCAAGCAAGCAATCCATGTTGTAACTTCTTTAGCTGAAATTGGTGATGTGCCCAGCTTAAGAAAGGTATCAAATGACACTATCATAGCTACCACTGGATCCAAATTTGACAACAGAGACATGATTATGGATGATATTTTGGAGAATGAAGTGAAGTTTGCTTCAATGGTAGTTGGATACAAGATCTACCAGTCTAGCTGGTACAACTCTATCTTTGGTACCGCTATCTATTTTGCATATCAAATGCTCAAAGAAGATAAGAGGTATGATCTGTGCATGACACTTCTGAATGAATTATTGAGCAATCTGAAGAAAATAAAAGCAGGATAAAAATCACACTTTTAAGTATGGTACACTCCTTATTTTCTTGTCACTTTACTTCATGCATGAGATACCCAGTATCAATGGCAAGGTCCAGTGGGTCTATGATAGACCGATGGCCATGTAGATCAAGGAAAGTCTATGGGGAATTGATGATGCAACCCTGAGGATATCTTCCCTCTGGGGATACTTTAAAACCTTCCAAGAAGCCATGAAAAGCAGGGAAAGGATTCTAAAGGAGGTCGTTGAGAAATATGAGAAAACCATTTGCTTCATGGTTGATTAAGATCAGTGTCTGATGGAAGCAGTGGAGCCCCGGATAGTTTGGATCATGCCCATGGGGTTTGAATTTGACTCTACTACACTTGAGGCATATTATCAACATATTCCAAGTCAACTGGTAGATCCCAAGGAAGGGAGATTTGGCACATTCAAGGAAAAGGACCTTAGTTTTCATATGCAGTTCACTGCTCCTGCCGAGAAGAGAAAAGTCACAAAGATGGTTGAAGAAGTAGCTGCTCAAATGGGGTTCATCAAGGAGGAGGTGAAGAAAGAAAGAGAAAAATATTCTCAGAAGGAGGCCAAGGTTGATCTAGTTCCCTCCAAGGAAAAACCTAAGGCAACTAAGTCTTCTCCTGCTCCGGTGGCACAACCTATAAAACCTAGCCCATTCGAAAAAGGTGTGTTGAAGCAGATGGAAAAAACCAAGAGAACATATTGGTTCTTAGAATAAATGGGCTTACACTACCATAGGGAAGAGACCAAGATGATTCCTCCAAATACCTATGGAAATATACTTCCAACTATCAATATCTATCAGGCTTGGACCAACTTTAACAAGGATACAAGATCCTTCTACACTTCAGGCTCTGTAGGACCCAGGAGGGTAATCCAATTAGTGAACTTCTTGTTCTCTGCAATGATACTCAGGAATCTACTGAAACCAAAGCAGATTATCTCATAAAAGGACTCAACAGAAAGGGATAATGCTCAAGGATGGCAAGTCCTCCAGTGATCCTCAACCTTAGGCTGGAGCATCAGATGGTTGAGACAACTTTAATAAAATACATAAAACTTAACAATGATATTCTAATATTTAAAAGATCTGTTATGAGAAATCACAAAGAACATAGACTAGGAGCCAAAACACTAATGACATTTTCTAGAAAATACCAGTGCCTTTTTCATTTGGGCTATAGAGTCTCTAAAAAGCGTTACTAAAAAAATAATTAAAACTTGTCTAATAGTCGGTCTAGCCTTGAACAATACGGTCTTACAATATTGTTCTGCCTACAATCCCTTACCTAAACTGCTTATCAAATCCTGTTACAAGTCTTATTTCTTTGTAATCTCATATGCATTTTAATTAACCCCTTGGACTAAAGCATTGAATGGAAAATTACACACATCATAACAATGCAACAAACAAATGAAACCCTTGATCCCATTTTCTCAAAAGAAGATTAAATTGTGCACAGGAGAGTAAAGATTTGAGGATATATTTGCATTAATATCATAAGCTATCTTCTATCAAATAATAATCAACAATTTCAATTACAGAATAACCCACTTAAAAATGAAACTTGCAACTATTTTATTACTTTTTCTATGCATAATGACATTATAGTTCCTACTATTTTCCATGACTCTCAAAAACTATATGGAACCTAGCCCTATAGAATGGACCTATTTTTATTTCTCAGAAAATTCAGAACCTTAACTAATGGCCCTGATTTCCTTTTTATAGAAAACAAGGGAGTGACAAGCTTCAGGCCAAAAGACACTTGTCACCAAAACCAAGCCCTAGAGGCTGTACACAATTTTGTTACAAAATATTCCTTATCCACATGCTGGTTCCCGTGATGAGGTGGAACCAAAATCTTCAACTGATTATCGATAGAAATGAAATCACTTGAGCCATGTTGATATCACCCAGATACTTCTGGATGGACCCTTAGATGCCTGGTTTGCTCCATAGCATTTCCCTTCCTAAAAAAGGAAAATAGATCTCGACATGAAACAAGACTTTCCCACTGAATTAGAGGAAAATCTCTAGCCTTTATGCCCCAAATCAAAGAAAATGGAAAGAGGAGCTTGGGGGTAAATAGAATTTTTTGAGAAGGCATTGCAGCTTCCATGTCATTGCAGAGACAACTGGCTGCCAATCCTCACTCGAACAAATCCTTCTTTCAGCTCCGTGTGAGCTCCCTCTTGGAATATTGTGCCAACGAAATGCAGAGTAAGAACAAAGGAGATGTCCTGGGTAGCTTTTCCTGATAAGAAAAGGCTTCCATGCCCCCTCTGACAATCCTCTAACCTTTCACAACCCCTCTGACAATGAGAAACCTCGTACTAGAGAAAAACATCCATCCAGTGTCCCAAAATATGCAACGACTCCATACATAATTTTGTTTGAACACCATCTTCTCGTTGATGAAAACTATTCTCAAAAAAATGAAGAAGTTTGTATCTGTTTCTACCCATTCTATCACTTGCCTAGTGAATTTATAATCAAAATTCCATTCAAAGTGGCGGTGCTAATCCTATGTGAAGAATCACCATCCTAATATCTTCTTCTCATCTTGTCAGCTATGGAGTCCAGCAATCATGCCTACAACTCAGGTCACCATCATTTTCTAGGCCATCACTCCATTTCCACCTACATATGTTCACATTGCGTGAATGATTTTGTTATGATCTTATTCCTTTCTCAGTATACAGTCTTCTATTTCAGAATTCCTGTCAATAAGAAAATCTTTGAATTTATCAGAGAACTCATTATCAATCATATCAAAACCTGCAACTTATCCCAATCCTTTCACATCTCTAAGATATCATCTTTAACTATCTAATCAGTCCATTACCCAACTAGGACCTTGCATAAGCTTCCTCAGGAGTGAGTCGACATTCAAAACTTCAAACTTGTCACCATCAATCCTAAGTCAACAAGTTTGCATCCTATTCACCCTACCTTTCCCATGCAAGCTATGACCAATGTCTTTAATGATCCCTCCTAATTTCACATTTGAAACTTAGCCACAGATCTTACCTAGCCTATAAAATCTAATGATCATCATTTGTCAATGTGGCTTTTGACCTTCCATCTGTATCTGCGAACCCATGAAGCCTCGACAAATTAGCGCTATATCATCTCTTAAGAAGACTCTATCAATGGCCCCACTATAAGTCTTTCTGGTCAGCCCGGGACACATGGTATCATCTTGTGATGCTGCAGTCCGTCACTTCCTTGCAACTTCCATCATGAGAATATGGGGTTTGTAAGATCTGTTCCTGCTTTACTACTTTGCACAGTGCTTGTTAACTCTTCCAGAATTAAAAATCGGTCACCCTTTACCTTAGGACATAACATGGCCATTCAATTTGAACACATGCCAATTGATAGGACTATTAGTAAACTATTTTTTACCACTCGAGAATTGGTAACACAATTCCTTGATTGGCTATACCACTAGCTTGTGAGTTTCCGCTGAAGACACATGGCATCATCTCATGATGTTGCGGTCTTTATAATCCTTGTACTTCTAACCACGAGGAAGCATGGATTGTTAGATTCATTCTATTTTTAGCAACCGGCCGAAATACTTAGGACTTTTGGACTTAGGAAAATCACTGGCATGGGCACTAAAATTTAAAAGGAGACGGACTATAGGAAAATTTAATGCGATTTAGGGAATTCATTTCATAGACCGGTCTAATGCAACTTAATGCTTAGGAAATAAAATGGCCCCACCAATGGAATACATCCCTTGACTTTAAGTGAGAAAAAAGGTAACGACAAAATATATCATTGCTAGGGTTTTCTTCACGAGACATAAGAAATTTTGATAAACCCTAAACCCTAGACCTCAGATCTTGACATAGGATGCAAATAAAACCAGAACAATCAATGTTTAAGCTCAAAATTGATAATTTTCACATAATCAATCTTCAAATCTATCAGAACCTATGTTGCAATATCTTCGGTGGCCTCAGAAACTGAATCTAAGCAAGAGGAATGAAGAGAAAAGAAAAGGGGAGAATTTTCTAGACAAGTGAGAATGCCTTAATCTGGTGGAGTACAACCTAGAAAAAGACTAAGTCAGATCCTGCTCCTATCGGAAGACCCCAGAGAAGCAAATAGGTCAAAAGTCAACTCAACAAAGACCTTGAATCTGGGAATATACAAGGTAAGTATACAATCATTCCTCCACTATCAGTAGACCAGTTGATAAATGAAATATTAGTGGATGGAAATTTATAGAATCTTGAAACAAATTTTGAAAGTTTTGATGATGGTGATCAAAGGAAAGTTGAGGAAGTAGTAGTATTATACCTACATAATTTTAGTAAGACATTGATTGAATTAGAAAAGTCCATTCCAAAGGACTTGTATAGTATAATAGATTCTAGAAGAATGAATGCAAGTAAAATGGATAGAGAAATGAAGGAGAGAGAGCTTGTAAATAGATGTACATGTATTACTCATGATGAAGTTAATAGATTGATTGAAGAAGCTAATAAAAAGGAATTCAGAATTAAGAACATAATTAATAGATTAATGATTGGCAATGTAGAGGAGGTAAGGTAAGAGACAGAGGAAATATGGAAAAAGATCATTCAAAATGACCCTCTATATAAATATGTATTTAAATCATCCCAGTCGGAAGACAAGCAAGGTGATTCTGGAAGTCAAAAGGATGAGACTCAGTCTGAAGATCAATTGGAAGACTAAGGGAATACCACAATTGATGCTAAGACCAATGACAATCCTCTGGTGATTGATAGCACTACTGCCCCTATAATTCAATAGACTGATATTAGGGACAAGGGTGAGAAGAAGGTTGTTGAGTCAAGAGAAGCTAAGGTGGACAAAGGTAGATGCATAGTTGATCCAGCAATTGCCATTCCTCCGGTTACAGGGATTCCACCTCAGATCAATCTTGATGGCTTAGTTGATCCTGGGAAGATGTCTCTTGTAGAGAATCTTATGCTTTCTGCTATAGTCCAAGCTCAAGCTAGCCAAGATCTGGTAAAATCAGAAAATGAAGATAAAAAGCTAATTTTGATGTCCATAGATGTTTTGCAGAAGGTGGCTTCCAATGTACAATTAGATTCAAATAATATCCCCTCTGGTAAATTGTTACAATTGATTAACAATGTAAATATGAATTTTGATTCTTTGGAGAAAACAACTACCCATAAAGTTTTTGACAAATTTAAGGAAGTCAGAAAGAAGACATTCTTGAAAATGATTGAAGATGGCAGGGTTACATTGAATAAGAGACTGCAAACCATTTTTGACACATTGTCAAAAGCCGGTAAACTTTATAAATCTTGTCTCATTTTGCCTAAATTCACTATTGATATTGATAAACAAATAAATGACTGCTAGGGAAAGCTTGCAAGTATTTCTCAATCTTTTGACCCTAATTTAACACTAACCAGAAGCATTGGAGGACAGATTATAGCCTTGAATGATCAGATCTTTGGCCTTCAAGATGATAAGGAGAAATTTTTGAGGAAAGTGGGTGAGCTCTGGAACTTGATTTCCATCCAGATAGACACTATGCTGAGCAATAAGGTAGACTCTATGAAGGAAATGGCCTGGCATGTACCATCAGATCTAAGAGCATTAGAAATTCATGCTACAATATTCAGTGCATTTATCACAATTTTGGATAAACCTGAAGAATGGGTGGGAAACTCACCTGGGATTTTTGAATACTACCTATGCTAACCTATTCAAGTATTTATAAAGTATATATCATCTATTTATCAATTTTGGGTAGCACTCCATCTTTGGCATTGCTGTCAAAGGGGAAGAGATGAGGTGAAAATGTATAGAGTGTACAGCTATATGATAAATTTTTTTAGATTGTTGGTCTAAGGGGAGGCTTATAATTCTTTTATTCTTTCATCCGCTATATAGTTTTCAACACAGTCATTATTCACAGGTGTTGCCATCAATGCCAAAGGGGGTGATTGGTGTCAATTGACACTCATTCGGTGAGTTCAGGTGATATCTGGTAGTTGCATATTGGTCTAGGGTTGTCATTATGGAAACTCTTCATGATGATTCAATCTGACAGTTGTGATTCATCTTATCCAGAAGACGGTGTTAATCGGTAAAACAAGGTATTTCAGTAATGTTTTGGTCCGAAATGATTTTTGATGATTGCAACATTTTTGGTGATTTTTTTATGATCTCGGTGATTGGGAAGACCCTTAGGAAGCATGTGATTATAATCTTTTGGTCTGGTGCTATGTTTTGTTCAATATTGAAGCTGACTTGATCTACACATTACACTTATTGAATTTGACTTGAAGGAGTTTTCTTTTGTGTTAAGACTAGATATATAAGATCGATTTGGCGATTGATTTTTGATATATTAATAATGGGGTGATTTATTTTGGTTCGATTGAGTGCAGTTTCATGTGCACATTTTTCTTTCAAACCAACTGGTAGCTAACTGAGATAGAAAAAGAGTATTCAACAAAGAAGAGATAGTCAGAGATTCAACACTTAATCAAAACTAATTTTTGCATATTCAGATGCTAATTAAGAGTTCATTTAATTGTACTTTCTCATTGTAATCATATTTTAAGTCAGTGAGACTTCCTTGAAGATTGTAGCCTTTTGGGCAGCTATATTTAAGCAGTGAGCTCTAGACAGTGTGCCTGAATGCAAGTGCATTCCCCATATATGTAATATTTATGTACTCTTGGCCATAGTATATGAATATTGTGGGTTCCAGCCCCATTATGGTTTTTCCCTTTCTGGGTTTCCATGTAAAAATTCTAGTGTTGTGGATTTGTGTATTCATTGTCGGATGTTTATGTTCTTTTCTATTATGCATTGCTAATCAATGGATAAAGAATAAGTTTGTGGTTTTAACTTCCAATAGATCACTGATTCATCCCCCACCCCCCTTCTTAGTGATCTCTGATTCTAACAAACAAAGCTACCTGTTTCCCCACCAATGGAAGTTGTAGTAGTTGCAGAGATGGAAGCAATTGCAACTTTAGTTAATATGGTAGAAAACTCTTTATTGCATTGATTATCTCCTTGGTTGCAAATGATTCTCCAGTGTTATCATAGCCTTCCTCTTTATTCATGTCTTTGTCTTCCTCTTTATCTATTTCTTTCTCCTTTCCTATATTCTCCACATATCCTTCAACTAAGTTTATGGATTTATCCTCTATGTCTTATCTTCTATATTCATATTTGTGTTAGCCTCTATATCTATAATTGTTAATCCTTCAATTGGTGAGCCTCATTTCACTAATAATGCTACAAAAAGTTATACCTATAAGCCCTTGTCATCTCTACCAACCTTATCTTCACTCATGGGCTGATCCTCCTAGCCCCTATCTTCCTTTCCCATAGACCAATGTTATACATATGCCTATACCTAGACCTAGACTATTGGTTGCACAACTAGCTACATAATAGCTGAGACCTTTATCCATCTCCATCCCCTTTGTCTCTCCCTCTACCTTGGCCTACCCACCAAACATCATAAGCTAGAGTCATCTTGGTGCTAGCTACAATAGGTATTTGTCCCCATTGAATTAGGGATAATGAATTAAACTCTAATATAGCAACCTGAGGGCTACTCATAGGCTCCCATGTGATAATATCTTGATGTAATTGTGCAAATTGTTCTATCCTAATGGGTGTATCCTATCTCTCACTAAACTATCTAAGTAATTTCTTTAACAATTGTTGATCAATGATGTGGATAATTTGTATAATCCTATTAATTAAATACTAGATCTTCCTACAATATGGTAGATGGTCTAGATCATCTTCCTATCCCTCACAATGTCTCCAGAGTCACCAACATATCGATCTCATGTTGCTAGTATGCTATGTTACCCAACTATGAATGGCTAGCTATTCTAGATTAATCATAAACATAAGGAAACCTAGGTCATATCACTCTATCCATAACTGGCCTAGTAACCAAAATCTACTGCCATGCCTAAACATGAAGAAACATCATACTGCATCAAATCAAGCACCCAAATATAAATGCAACATCATGCAACTAATGATACAACATAGCTAGAGCATAGGGTCCATAAGAAAAAATGGCCCCCTTAGTCATTAATTGCTCAAAATAACTACCCCATTGGATGGAGAACCCATGACCACATCTTTCTATTCATAGAACCCCTACAATCATTGATGACAATATCACCAACAATTGATGATACCAATCCATCATGGTTTTGAACCTAATGTCATATTTTTTAATAACTAGATCATTAGTCATAAATAGTCATTCATTCCAATGTACCCTCTATAATTTTATGAGCATATACCATGTGCTCACCATGATTAGGGAACCTCTAGATGTCCTCTAATGTGAGGTAGTCTTGTAGGTTGGTAGGTGAAACAAGCTTGTCTCACTATACCATATCTCTATTAGTGCGATCATCATACATAGGTTAGCCCAAATATTGAGCATGAAAGTAATATGTCATAGACCAATCAATCCCAAGAATTGTTGCTCACTTGTTGTATAATAACCACCTCAACACAAGTGAGTCAGGATGAATCTTTGTGCATACAAATATTGTGAACCTCCTACATCTAGTACGCGCAACACATTAGTCACTATGCTAATTCATGGCTAAATTTACCAGTTACAAGATATTTTTGACTTTTTTAGTTGAATGTGTCATTTGACATTACACATATGCCAAAATAAAAGACATGTGTTGCTTAATCACTCATTTTTGGCATGTAACTATAGTTGTGATGTCCTTTTAGACACTTGCATTTAATATAAACACTTTCAACACCCTATACCACTTTTGCATATGCAGGATTGCATTTCAATGTGGTACTGCAAGACACTTATTTTGAATCAATGCTCAATTATGTGATTCCTAATATTTGCGTAAACATGATTGCATTTGTGGTGCCCAAATGGCATTATGCAAATTTTGCCCTAGTTTTTGGTTCTAAAAACTACTAAGAATAGACAAAAACAAAAAGGAAGGATTAGACACATATAGTGGGACCCACTCTTGCTAGACAAATAAGCATATGAACTCTTTCTACATGGTGATCTCGCATCAAAATATACACCATCACTCTCACTCTTTCACCTTCACAGCTTTTACTCTATCTAAATCACAACAAGGAAATGAGTGAAAATGAGGAGTATGAACCCTTAGAACATATTTATATGCCTTCGATGCCTTAGCCCTCCCACCCCATTCTCTCTAAGCCTTCATACCTTATTGTAACCCATCAATTTGACCTAGCTACCCCTTTTCACTTTGTGTTCACCCTTCTATCTAGTAGTGCATATCTTATTAGCTTACCACAAAATTGACCTAATTTTTTATTGTTTGCTCAATTTCTCTAGGGGGCACCATCCTTCCATCTTGGGCTTCATTGGAGAATGTTGGGGCATGATTTTTGGAAAAAAAAATTATTTATTTGAAACACATTGTTTTGAGGGTAAATGTAGACACTTTAAATTAACCATCACATTCCACATCATTTTCACACTAATTATTCTTCTAAATCAATTCAATAATTTTATTATTTAATAAAGATAATATTATTCCTCTATTTCAAATCCAAATTCAAATTCAAAATTATCTCCACCACCACTTAAATTAAATAATTTCAATGATTTAATTATTCCCCTTTCTTCTAATATTAATTAGTTTATTCATTTTCCATGTTGTACATTAAATAAATAATCTTTAATTATTTAATTCATTTATTTTCCATTATTCTTCTAGTTCATTATAATTAATGATTATTTAAAAAAAATTAATTAGCCAACCTTTCTTCTATGATTAAATAAATCATTTTCATTTATTTAATTATTCACTTTTCTAAATAGAATTCTTCTAAAAATAAATAAAAATTAATATTTTATTTATTTTACTCATGCACATGATTAAATATTTTTTAATTATTTAATCCTTTTAATATCTCCACCTTCCTCACTTAACTAACATTCAGTACAAGTTCTCTAATCAATCAATGAAGATCACTAAAACCATGCAACTAGTTTAATCCATCAAGCAATCAAGTCATCTCAAAATTATCACTTGTTGAACTTCAGATTTATCTCATGCATTCTCCACCATTGATTGATAACCGAACAATCTATATAATCAACCTTGATTCATTATGTTTTCTAACCACAATCTTGGATCTTTCATGTGATAATGCTACGAATAGTGCTTTATACGAATCTAATAGGAACATCACTACCATTGAAAGAAAGTTACAAAGAGCACTAGAGATATTCAATATGAATGTGTGAAGGTGTAATTTGTTGTGTATTAGCAATTTCATGCAATTGTATTGCATTCTCTATTATTGAGATTAGAATAGTGTATTAATTCTAGTGTTTAGTGGTTGATTTGTTGAAGATCCATACTATTCAATTTCTCATCTTACACACACTTTTCTAAAGAGATTTTAGGGTTCCAACCTCCTCCTTTATCTACATCCTCTCCATTGTCTAATGTATCTATGTCTTAGTCAAATGAGAAGTCAAACCTCTCTCCATAAGAGAAAGGATTTCTTCTCACTTCTCACCTTCCATCTAGACAATAGACTATTTTCTTAACACTTTTTAATCTAACTTTTTTACTCTTTCTCCTAAATCTAAGAAATTTCATAAACATAATCAAACAAATCTTTCTTTTAGTGCATATCATTGAGTGCATGGTGATTCAACTAATGAATATAAATCCTTGAAAAGTAAAATACAACTTATTAAATATGGTATTATTCAAATGAGAAGTGACAATGAGTTGCACCTTTGTCCTGCCCCTTTTAAATAATTTTTTTTCTATTATGTTTGTCTTGACTATGTGACCGCTGTATCTCTATATGGAAAGCTCATTGTCATTTGTGGTGGTATAATCTCACATGAAACCATTCTTTTTCTAGGGTAAGAAACATAATAATTTCTAGTGTTCTTGTCCTCACATACACACTAGGGGGCATGCACAACTTGTTTTGAGGCGTGCATCCTTACTTGAGGATCCCCTCTCCTTTTCCTTGGTAAGTGTGCATCATTTCTTGAGTATCTCTTCTCCTTCTCTTGAGAATGGTTTGAATCCTTTTTTTAATATCCCTTTACCCTTGTAACAATTATCTCTTCCTTGCTTGAATATTTTCATCCTCTATAAAGATCTTATTCCTAGCTTGGATGTGTGCATTCTTGAAAAGGATATTTCCTTGGTGTTGAAAAGAATTATCTCTAGCAACTTCTATACAATATAACCTTTATTTTAATCATCTACTATAGTGTGGATTACTAGTTTTATCCCTTGAAGCTATGGATCACCTTGCATAACATGACTTTCAAGTAAATGGCATCCATATGAATCACCCAATATAACATTACTTGCTGGCCAATGGAATTAATGCCATCTATGTGGACCTCTATAATAACATAAATTTCTAGTTGTTGGTCCATGGACCTCCTCTAATGTCAATCAATACATGCTCTTGCCTCTTTCTAGAAGTCCACTTATGATTTTTTAATAACATGTTGAGGATGATACTAATGGTTGAGACAACCTTTGCATCGATGTCTTTTCACCTAGTTGACTTAGAATCTTTTATGTCTTTTAGTACTAATATTGTTTTCTTTGTATAGATGTATCTTACTTCTAATATTTTGTGTGGATTGATATGATCTTAAGGGTTGTTGAACACACCATATGACTGAGAGGGGGACTGAATTAGTTCAGACCTTAAGATGCTTTACTTTTGATCTATAAAACTTCAAATAAAATTAACATATCATTACAATTATTAAACATGAAAGCATAAATCACAATAAATATATGAACACCAAATTTATGTGAAAAAACCACAATGAGAATCACACTCATAATATGAATAACTAATTACAATGTTTTAGACTCAAGCACAAGGAACTAACTATACTTGATTGGAATTGAAAGAATAAGGCACACAACCTAAGGGCAATATACAAAGGACTTACACTACCAAAACTTATTATGTCAGGGCAAGATACAAAGAACTACACAAGTTGCCAAAAGAAACAAACTATGTTTTGACAGGTACAATAAATAAGATCTCTCGATCATGAAATTATCCTTGAACCACTATGTCAAGCGACCAATATCATGGCAAATACATGTGACATCAACTACTGTCTCAAAATACTATCACATTGAAAAAATATCATCATCAAAGATCTTCACAAAATGATTTTCACACCAAATCTACTTGCATATTATTCGCATCTACTTCACATTAATTTATACACACTACATAACTTAACTGATAAAACCCCATATCTATATATACAAGATCATTCATGAAAACTCTCAATTAGTTTAACCATAGATATAATATGCAATATTACATAAATTAGGCCACCTGGACCAATAATACCAAATGTAATCTGCTCTAGGAGATATAGCGGACCCAAACACATCACCACACATAAGTCTAAAATGATTCCAATGAACTGCACAAACTAACACATCCTCCAAAGTCAACATCAAGCAAACTATGTAGATAATCAATAAAGCACATTAACCAATTAGCCCCAAAATATTCTCCAATGCAAAATGCATAATATGGATCTACACACACCATAGTGAGACCCATATCCAAACTAAACCTTCAATACATATCGTGATAAAAATAACACGATCCAAATATGATACACCACCTCAATCAACCAAAAACCAAAGTAGGTAGCAACATTGAACATGAAACAACATAACTTTACTTGCCAATCAAACTATCACTATAAAATTGAACTAGAACACTACACAAACAAAATTAACATATCCTCTAAGCCACAACTCTTAAATCCACATATTAGAGAACTACCAAGCATTCTTTGAACTAGTTATGAGAAACACCTCACTGTCAGAAATAGGAACAACCAACTCCATCATTTGACCAATATAGAACCTAAAAACCTAATAGTGCTATACATATATAATAAACATTATATTTATATTTGCATTACATAATCTTCATAAACCAAAGGAATCTAAATAATTCTTCCACTGAGACATTAAATACTCTTTCCTACATATAAATACTATTTCCTACATATTGAACCTTCTAGTACACCAGTCTTTCAAAAACACCTCAATATCACCACCAAACCACATAACAAGATCATAACATTCACTTCTAGACTATCTTCAACATGGTGACATCAATGACAACACTAGATAGGTTAAAATAAATGGCAACATATGTCACAATAACTCAATTTTCCATTATTCTCCCCCTTTATCATTGATGGTAACACTTGTACCACCACCAACAAACAAAAATTTCTCTCCCTAGAAAAATGCATTACTTGTGTAGCGTCCTAAAATTGCGACACTTGTAATTTCGACCGCATTTGGTTCTTCACAATGGCGACGCAACACTGAACCTGAATGGAGACCCCGAAACTTGCTCACGACACCAAAAACTGCATTTTTCCAACACCCTGCCTGATCCCTCCTTGCACCCTGCTGTCCTGGGAGGTGGGACCAGAGTGCCCAGCGCCCTGGTCCTTCAGGACCAGGGCTCCCAGCGCCCTGGTCCCCTAGGACCATGGCGCCCAGCGCCCTGGTCCCTGGCCCTATTTTTGGGCCCGGTCTCCTATGGGACTTCGGGTCTTTTTGTTTGCAATTTGGAAAATAACATTTCCTGGTCAGCCTAAGGTCGGGAAAATCAGTCTTTTAACCCTAATTGGCAAGTATATAAACTACTTTTCCTCTCTCATTTTGGGGAGGATGGAAAAAGTTGGAAACAATATTCAAACATTCGAGCATTTAAGCATTCAAGCATTCAAGCATTCCTTCAAGCAATTGATCATTCTAAGTCTCCATTCAACGCTAGGTGTTGCATTCAAGACAAGGATTCAACCATTGAAGAGGAGATCACATACTATAACATACAACATACAACAAACAACAACATCTATACCTTCGCATATAAGGATACAAACATCCTTACAACAAGGTACTAGTACTTGTTTTACATTACAGTCATTTACATTTACAGCATTTCTCATTTCTTGGTTAATTCCAAAACCGGGGTTTGACCTAAGGGAAAACCCCTAATCCCTAACCCCCCAATCATCTTCGCTTTTCTGTGTGTAGGTTGCAGGTACGCAGCTGAAATTGAAGATCTGGAATCCTTGTGCAGAGACGAACAGATCCCCCTTCGTTTCGTGGATTTTTCAGAGGACCGTGTGCACGCCGGGCGCCATCGTCCCGTCAACTTTTGCTCAAATTTGTAGGACAGCGCCGTCTCGACATTTTACTGCTAATTCTAGGTCCGCAGCTTCATATCATATCCCTATCTCGATTTATAAGTGAATCTTTCTTGCTTCTACATGCATTCCTAGTTCAATCTTTCTATCTACATTCTTTACAAAAGAGGGTGTCCTTGCTATCACAACCCTTGAAACTCATATAGAATCCAATCTTGCATTGTGTGGGATTGGATCTTGTGGGTTTCAACCCCTCTTTTGAATGTAAAGTCCCTCCTAAGTGAAAACCATCAACCCTAGTGACTCTCCCTTCTCTCTCCTCGGAGTTGGGGAGGGGAGAACGACTAGGGTTCGATTTTTCTGCTTTACATTTTGGTGAACCCGACGTGAACATCCTTTCTGATTATTCATAGTTAGATCTGAAAATTGGATTCCTTGATTACATTTCCATGTTTGATCTTTTGCAAAATTTTAGAGGTTAATTGCGTAAAAACCCTAAATTTTCTTTTTAAGTAATTAAGCTTGTGAAATGCTTAATTGTTAATGCTTGTTTCAGATCTGCCCTTCTATTACAAATTATCAATTCATATTTGTGCGTTAGTTTTGAAAATTAAGTGGTTAAGTGTCAAAACCCTAATTTTTGAAACCCTCTTGATTCAACCTTTGTCCGACAATTTCACTGATCAAAACATCTCCAAATCAGCTGTAACTTTGGATTCCGCAATAAAATCATAATATCTTTCATACCTGAAAATTTGGAAAAAAGTTGCGAGGACCATGTGCACCCCAGGTGCCATCGTCCCCGACATTTTTTCCAAAATTTTGGGAGCTAGATCTTACTGTATTTTTCTGCTAAAATCCAGAATTTTGGCTGATTTTATCAATTTTAACACTTTCAAAATTACAGTCAAAGTTGGTCTAGTGATTGCTTGGATTGAGGCTTCTAATCATTCAAAAATTGTTGAAATTGAAATTTGTGTCAAAATTGTGTTTCTTACTGTCCTAAATCTGAAAAGTGTGTTAGCATTCATTCGAAATTTCAGTGATTTATTCAAATTTTTGCAATTAGCGACTTTTGAAATTAAGTGCTTAATTACAACAACTTTGATTTCCGCTTTCAAAATTGAATTTTGCATGAAATTGAGTCAACTTTCAAATTTCAAAACTTGCATTGCTTTTGGTATTCTCTCTAAAATCATAAAATTCAAAATTTCAGTTTCTCTCTCTTTTTTTTCAAAATTCAAATTTTGCATTTTTCGACAATCTTGGTAGGGTTCAATTTTGAGATTGCAACTTTAATTTGGCCTATCTACAGATCGTAAAATCACTCAATTTTTTCAGGTTAGCTGTAAAATCATCATAACTTTCATCCCTACAAATTTTGAAAAAAGTTGCGAGGACCGTGTGCACTCCGAGCACCACGGTCCCGGACATTTTTTCTGAAATTTTGGGAGATTGTCCTGATTGCATTTAACAGCTTAAATCTAGGAGATTGGCTGATTTTATTGAAATTTGCTACCTCTAAAAATTCAAAATCTTCTCTCTCTCTTTAGTGCATGAGTTTTACAACAATAAGCCCTACTTACACTATTCCTGTTAGACGAAGCCTCAGAATTAAGTCTTTCCAAGGTTTAATTACTGAGGAGATGGAACCTAATTTGAATGGTCTTTTTAACAAGGACATGGGTAATTCCTCTAATCCTCTTAATGATGAAGAAGCTCTCCATGAGGTTTCTGTACAACAACTTTCAAAATTGGATAACCAATTTGATGATTTTCGACAATGGATGTCTCAAGAATACCCTGATAGTCAAGCTCTTCCTTTAATTGAGGGTCTAAAACGTATGGTTCAAAGTGATAAGAATGGAATTGATATTTTGTGTGGTATTGCACACATTGTGGATTCAAATGTGATGCCTATGAAAAGTTGTGCCGAAACTTTAGGTTATACACAACCTCCTACTCAAGTTAATCATTCTATTCCTTTGACAACTCCTATTGCTAGTATACCTACTTTTACATCAAACATAATGACTACTTCAACACAAGACATTCCTCCTATGATCACTAGTCATGGGGGAAATCCTTCTTCTTCAATTAACCCTCTTCCTTCATTCAATCCGACCTCTTCATTCATTCCTTCAATAAATGTTCCTATTATATCACCACAAATGAACATGACACAAGGGGGCAATTCGTTTTCCATTCCTCCTTGTAGTGTTCCTCCTGTCCAATCATCTCCTATGACTAACTATCATAGTGTCCCACCACCTTACTCTCTACCTTCTTTCAATAACATAACACCTCCATCACAATCTAACACGTCTAATATGAACTCGTCGACTGAAGCGACCATTAACAATCTTGCACAAACTGTCTCTTCTTTACAGCAACAAATTGCCTCTATGAATCAATCTAAGTTTAGTGTGCCCACATTTGATGTTGCGAGTCCACTCTCTTTTGACATTGTTCGAGCTATTCCCCCTAAACATGTTGAAATTCCGCATTTGGAGCTTTATAATGGTAAGGGTGATCCTCTAACACATGTTAAGACCTTTCAAACAATATGTACTGATTTTGCTTATGACCAAAGGTTGCTTGCAAAACTATTTACTAGAACATTAAGAGACAAAGCCCTACAATGGTATTGCTCATTGCCTTCCTATTCTATTACTTCTTTCAAACAACTTGCAAATGCTTTCATTCAACAATTTCAAAACAATATAAGTCCTAAAGTTACTTTGATTGATTTAATGCATTGTAAACAAGGTGTTAAAGAAAAAGTGACTGATTTCATTGGTAGATATAAGCATTTGTATGCTCAAATTTCCTTTCCAGTGCCTGACAATGATATTCAAAGAATCTTTATTTCTAATTTACAAAAAGACATTAGAGAAAAACTCCTGTTTTCTGAGTTTACTTCTTTCCAATAGTTGTGCGCAACTCTTCACAATTATCAACTGACTGTGAGTCAAATGGAACAATCACATCCTATGGCTCCGAGTGATAAGGGTGATAGTAGTCAACAACCATTTGGGAAGTTTAAACCGAACAGAGAGTCCATTAAATTCAATGAACACATCATCAACAACAATGTGAATGCAGCATCAGGTGCGCCTCCTATTTCTAAGTTTTTCAAGAAAGAAAGAAAGTTTACTCCTTTGAATGAATCATTGCATAGTATTATGAATAAGTTATTGGAACAAAATGTGCTTACTCTTCCTCCTATAAGGCAAATTGATCCTGCAAAGATTAATTCACCTTATTTTGATAACAAATCTTTTTGTCAATTTCATCGTCAACCTGGGCATGATACTGAAAAATGTTTTGCTTTAAAGGGTAAAATTCAAGATTTGATTGATAATAATACTATTTCTGTTTCTGGAGTGAATGGTAAAGGCAATACATCTATAGCTCCTCCCAACCAAAATCTTCAGATTTTCACTGATCCATTGCCTTCTCATACCTCTAATGCGATTGATACTACTGATTCCTCTGTCTCACCTGATGATCTTGTGTCTATGACTCCGAATGTGATTAACTTTGTGGAGCAGCAGAAAATCCCTAAAGAACATTCCATCACCTTTGATTCTAGTGAAACTATCAGGGCACCTGATGGTCCTTTATATATAGTTGCAAAAGTCAAGAACACACCTTTCCATGGAGTGCTTATTGATCCTTCGTGCATGGTTAATGTTATTACTGAAGAATTTCTTTTTACTTTGCAATTGAATCAAGTGATCTATGACAAAATAGATGTGGTTGTGAAACTATTTGATGCATTTTCTTCTCCTGCAATTGGTTCTATTACATTACCTATTGAGGTCCATAACAAATCCCTTGATGTGGACTTTGCTATTATTCCATCATCCGAACAATTTCGTGTGAAGCTAGGCTATCCTTGGCAATCTTCCATGAAAGCTATTGCTTCTCCTATCTACAAGTGTTTGAAATTTCCCCATAATGGTGAAGTTGTTACTGTCAATCATAGTCTCTTTAAACTAGCTGAAAGAACTTCTAGCATTCCTATTGATTATTTTTGGCCTAAACAATTCCAATCTCTTCCACCGCGAAGTGATCATCTTTTCAAATCTTATCAAAAGTGGAAAAAGGATATGATCCTTTCTCTAAGTGAACCTAGAACACCCAAACTTGACATTCCTATCATTCTTGAGAAGGAAGTTCTTCCTTTGAAAGATAAAACCAATGTCTTTCCTCAAGAAGATTCCCAACCCATTCCTATGGATGTGACTATGCCTATATCTAATAAACCTCCTAAGAGTAGACCTATACCTCCTCGTCATGATGGACTTGGTCTCCTTCCTAAACCGAATATTCCTCCCTTATATGGAGTAGTTCCTCCTCCTTCCTTTTATAGAGAGAAGAGACCTTCCTCTTCTCCTATTATTCAACCTAAGAGACCACAACCTAAACACCCAAGTGATAAGGATGAGAACATTCCTCCTCCTCAATCTTCTCAACTTCCTACTAAGACTAGACGAAATTTTTCTGCATGTGAACGTCGACGAAAGCGTCATCTTAGAGCTCAGGCAGCTAGCTCTCAAACTTTGCAATCCCCAAAAACACCTTCAACAAGCATTATTCCATTTTCTCCTCAGCCGACGATTGAGCCGAAATCTCCTAAACATAAGATGCATGATGGTCTTGATCCTGTGCGAGTTAAAGATCCTATTTTTATAAATCTTGATGATGATATAGATGAAAATGTTATTCATGATGAAAATGCTACTTCTCCTGTTCATTCTGATAGTGAATATGAACTTGTTGATATTGATAACCATTTATCTAATGATTTTTCTAAAGCACTTATCCTAGCTCCTAGACAAGAACACCGTGGCTTGGGATATGAACATAGCCCTTGTTTGGATCTTGTGATAGCTCCATCTGCTGTGTTGGATGTTCCTCCTCTAGCGTGTTCCCTACCTTCCCGAAACATTGATCAGCAAGATCGGGGGGTAGATGACGTGCTAGACTAGTTTCATTAGCATAGCAGATTCTCTCCTCCTCTATTTCTTTTGTTACTTCTTCTATATGTTATTCTCATTCTTCTATTTGTTGTCCTTAGTGTTTTCTACTTGAGGACGATGCAAAACATTGAGATCTCTTTTGGTCTCTCTCATGTTGACTCAAAAGACACATGTGTTCCCTTCTTCTAGGTGACCTTCCTTGATTGGGGAATGAAGAACAATTATGCATACATACATATGATATACATGAATTATCATACAACATACTGACCCCGAGGAAAGCGAAGTCACCTTGTGCCTTGTGTTTTGTGTCTATTATCCTTGGGCTTATCTCACACTTGGGGGCTAAATCCTTGCGATAACGTGCTCCTTTCTCATTTCTTATATGTATCACTACCTTAAAGCAATCACCCCCGGTGAGGCATGTGCGATCGCTTTAACGTAGGGGGCATACATCCCGTTCATATCTTTTCAAGATACTTGAAAATTTCTTGACAAATTTAGCTTTGCCTTGAAAATTTTTGATATCTTTCTTGCATGACTCATAGTGAGGGAACCTTACTACTGACAGTCATGGTTCTCCCTCATGATCTTCCCTTTTACTTTGTCAATCGAAGTCGTAAGATCCTTAGTCCACTGAGGGCTTGGTGTATCTTGCCTCCTTGACGTGGTGAAAGTTTTTCAATATTGTTTCCTTGTACTTTATCGGAAGTATGAGCATACGCTTATACTCCTGCTAAAGTGGGGGCTAAATGTAGTACCCCTACCCTAATCAATCTCTATTCTTGTGTTATGGCTTAATCCCTTCGGGGTTTCCTGGCAGGGCATTACATTTGGTATCAGAGCCCATGTTGCAAACATTGGGATCTCTGGTGTTGCATGTGCCCTCTATTGGTTTTGAGGTGTATCGACCTTGTGTGTATGCTTGTCCTCCTTTTGCATGTGAGTGATTGAGCAGACCTTAGCTGGTGTGTAACGTGTGTGTTCACACCTTGTTTTCGCCTTCTTGATGTTGGTGTTTGAGTGTTTATATGTGCATTGTGTGCTTATTGATGTCTTGGTCTACGATTACTCTTATTGGAAAGAGAGTCGTATGTACCTTCCCTTTTTGAGTGTGGTACTCTTTAGACTAATCCATTTGGGTTGGTCTGTGCTTGTCTTGAATCTGGAAGTGCGAATTGTGTTTGTTTAAGATTATGATCTAGCTTAATGTTGTCCACTTGAAGGACTAGTATGGCAATTATTGAATGCTTATTTTGTAGAAAATTAAATGATTATCACCATTCCTCTCTCTCTCTCTCTTTTTGGAAATTAAAATGATTAGGATATGTGTGCAATTATCTTTGATTCGAGTTTTCTTGTTTGCAATAGAGAAAAGGGTGTGACTTCTTGAACCCTTGAGTGAGCCTTATGATGCTTATGTTTTTAGATTATTAAAGGGGCTATGAGTTTTAAAGTTCATATTGATTATTGGGAGAAAACTGTATGTGTACGTTTGAAGAATTCTCCATGTGTGTTTTGTAGGAGTAGCATGATTAAATTCTACCTTAGTAAGGTGCATTGCTATGCGAATAGTCGAATTATGTGAAACTGCTTGGTTTGTAGAAGAAGTATTAAAAAAAAGAGCTTGTTATTGTAGCTTCGAGAGAGTATTAATGTGTTCCCCGAAAGATTGTTTTATGTGCTTTCCGAAAGATTGCCTTATGTGTTTCATTAAACCAGTTTGATTGAAGATTTATTTTAGCAAATGCTCCATTGAACTTGCTTTTGGGTATATGTAGTTACCTTAATGTGTTTAGAAAGTGCGAATGAAAAGCTTGTTTGATGTGCATGCATTAATATGTTTTAATTGGGTAATAGCTCCTTGCTTATCTTTGATCGTAATGTGATCTTCTCTAATAGGTTGCAAATTATGACATGTGTCTATATTGTATTATTATAAGTGAGTGTTCTTAAGAGGTCTCGCATTATTGAAAAGATTGCCTCTCTTGATCTCTGTTTTGTTTGGAAAACTAGAACCTCCTGTTGCAACCATAATTATTGGAAATGTTTTTGTTAGGCTGATTGTCATCCTTCTAAAACGGCAGCGAAACGAAAACCGTGTAATTAAATGACAGGCTTATAGTGAGAAATTTTATATTATAGTGTGATCTTGATTGATCTTGTGTCTTTGTAAGAAACAGTTTGATTATCAAACTCTCTTTCCCTCCTCTTTGCCTAATCATGAGATTTTTAGAAATGATATTAAAGAGTGCATTGATTTAAATAGAATGCTTATAAAACATGTGAAATTGTACTATTGCATTTTGGGCTTCATAGTGATAGATGAAAGTCTTAAGCTTTAGAAGTGAATTTGAATAGCTAGTAATTTAGTTATGGATGCTTGGTGAAATGTGATAAAGATATAGGAATGATGTTATTTCCTTATAAAATTGTGAATTGTTAATAATTTCAGTACTTGAATCTAGAGTAAACTTGATTCAGTTATTTATGTAGAAAGCATAATTGAAATCTTCCTTGTATAGATGTTAGCGTACTGAAAAGTACTCCTCATAAATGTGACTAAACCAGTACTGGTGTATTTGTGTGTATTGTAAGAAACCAGTGCTTATCTTGTGTGCCCATGGATTGGTGAAGTAATCAGCCATGGAGGATATGTTGCTTATGAGTATGGGAAACCATACTGTTTATGTGATGTTGCTTATTTGTTTCCCTACTGAGTACCAAACCTCGGTTTGTGGGTAACTCGATATGTTAAGGGGTAGTATTCGAAGTAACCGTTCCTTGAATAGTATGGATTGGCATACGAGTAATGTCGGCACGAAGCGACGTTAGCTTCTCTACTTCGAGGAATGATATGGTTGTACTATTAAACTGTATCAAAGGTGTACTCAATACTTTCCCTTTTTGATGAATCTATTTATAGGTTTATGTGTGCCAGCCTATTCCTCTCCTTTATTTGAGCTTTTTCGATGGTGATTTTCGTGTATAGTGATGGTGTGATTCGGAGGATCCTTTGCCTTGTCTTCATGAAAGGTAGGTTTATTCACATGTGCTGCCAGTTAGTATGTGTTGGTGGGCATGTGGGTGGACCATAGTCATGTATACCTCTGACTTACGGTGAGTATCCTTCTAGATACGTCGCTATGCAGGATGTGACTTGCGCGTGCTTTTTCTGCGAGGTGCACTACCATGCGGGATACGTCCATTGTGTGTTTTCTCCACTTGGGGTATTTCCATGCCACGTGACGATGTGATGCGAGGTGATGTCGAGGTGCACACCGCCATGCCATGTGGGTAGTGTGACTATGTCGCACCACATGATGAGCTACTGCAATAGCTAGTTAGTTGTTCCTTCCTTCCTCGTTGGTGGCTAGATGTTAGTCACACAGTGATGTTATGTGCAGTTGTGATATTTAAGTAATCTTGTTGGGAAACTCTTTAGGTGTTAGTTGTTGTCTTCCGCTATGTGTAGCGTCCTAAAATTGCGACACTTGCAATTTCAACCGCATTTGGGTCTTCACGATGGCGACGCAACACTGAACCTGAATGGAGACCCCGAAACTTGCTCACGACACCAAAAACTGCATTTTTCCAGCACCCTGCCTGATCCCTCCTTGCACCCTGCTGTCCCGGGAAGTGGGACCAGAGCGCCCAGTGCCCTGGTCCCTGGCCCTATATTTGGGCCCGATCTCCTATGGGACTTCAGGTCTTTTTGTTTGCAATTTGGAAAATAACATTTCCTGGTCGGCCTAAGGTTGGGAAAATCAGTCTTTTAACCCTAATTGGCAAGTATATAAACTACTTTTCCTCTCTCATTTTGGGGAGGATGGAAAAAGTTGGAAACAATATTCAAACATTCGAGCATTCAAGCATTCAAGCATTCAAGAATTCCTTCAAGCAATTGATCATTCTAAGTCTCCATTCAACGCTAGGTGTTGCATTCAAGACAAGGATTCAACCATTGAAGAGGAGATCACATACTACAACATACAACATACAACAAACAACAACATCTATACCTTCGCATATAAGGATACAAACATCCTTACAACAAGGTACTAGTACTTGTTTTACATTACAGTCATTTACATTTACAGCATTTCTCATTTCTTGGTTAATTCCAAAACCGGGGTTTGACCTAAGGGCAAACCCCTAATCCCTAACCCCCCAATCGTCTTCACTTTTCTATGTGTAGGTTGCAGGTACGCGGCTGAAATTGAAGATCTGGAATCCTTGTGCAGAGACGAACAGATCCCCCTTTGTTTCGCGGATTTTTCGGAGGACCGTGTGCATGCCGGGCGCCATCGTCCCGTCAACTTTTGCTCAAATTTGCAGGACAGCGCCGTCTTGACATTTTACTGCTAATTCCAGGTCCGCAGCTTCATATCATATCCCTATCTCGATTTATAAGTGAATCTTTCTTGCTTCTACATGCATTCCTAGTTCAATCTTTCTATCTACATTCTTTACAAAAGAGGGTGTCCTTGCTATCACAACCCTTGAAACTCATATAGAATCCAATCTTGCATTGCATGGGATTGGATCTTGTGGGTTTCAACCCCTCTTTTGAATGTAAAGTCCCTCCTAAGTGAAAACCATCAACCCTAGTGACTCTCCCTTCTCTCTCCTCGGAGTTGGGGAGGGGAGAACGACTAGGGTTCGATTTTTCCGCTTTACAACTTGAATGCATCTAATTTAAAGGAGGGGCAATTACCCCTTACTTCTACTAAATATAATCAAAAGTATCCTTCACCAAAGCCTTCATAAAGGTATCTACAATCTATTCCTTAGTGGGTACATACTTGAATCTAATTTCCTTCTCTACAACTTTCTCTCTTAAGAGATAATACCACATCGAAATGCATTGTCCTTGAATGCATCACCATATTGTTTGAAATATTGATTGCACTCACATTATCACACATAATAGGAATTTCCTTATCATACTTCACCTTGATATCTCTAAGAGTTTTCTTCATCCACATGAATTGAGTACAATAGGATGTTGTTGTAATGTATTCTACCTCTATAGTAGATAATGACACTAAATCTTGTTTCATACTAAATCAAGAGACCAACCTATCTCCCAAGAAAAATTCAACACCACTTGTACTTCTCTTGTCATCAACACATCAAACCCAATCAACATCTGTATATGCTTTCAAAGTGCAATAGTCATCCTACTTATACTATAATCCATAATTAGAAGTCCCTTTCAAATATCTAAATATCTGGTCTTGAAGTAGTCAAATATAACAATCCTCCAATCATAGATCTATATTGTTTCTGATCAACATTTGAAGATCCATTATCCTTTCTTAACTTACAACTATTAGCCATATGGGTTGCAACTAGTTTAGAACTATCCATTCCAAACTTCTTGAAGACCTCCTTGATATACTTGGTCTAAGAAATGAAAATACCTTTTCTGATTATGTAACTTGAAGACCAAGGAAAATGACACCTCACCTATCATAGATTTCTCAAACTCCTATTACAAACCTCTTACAAACATTAATATATCCTCACGATATGATATCATCAACATATACAACAACAATCAACAATATATCACCTTCAATTATTGCTATTTTTAGTACCTTTTTCAAAAAAATTCTACAAAAAATATTTATATAGCCTTTCATACCAAGCTCTAGGAGCTTTCTTTAGTCCATAAAGTTCCTTCTTGAGTTTTTAGACTATAGCTAGATCTTCTAACAACTTGAACCCATCTAGTTGTTCAATGTATACTTCTTCTTCATGTTCTAAATTCAAGAATGTTGATTTGACATCCATCTGATATACCTTAAATTTTTTATATGTGAAAAATGCAAGAAACATCCTTATAGCCTTCATTCTTGCTACCAAAGAAAATGTATCTTCAAAATCTATACCGTTAACTTGTGAATAACCCTTACACACTAATATTGTCTTGTTCCTTATGACTTTTCCATTTTCATTTAGATTGTTTCAGAATTCCACTTAGTTCATATCACATTCTTATACACTCGTCTAGATACCAATTCACATGTCTATTTCTTCTCTATCCGATTAAACTCCTCTTCCAATACTTTTATCCAAATTTCATCCTTCCTCGTATCTACATAGGTCTTTGGCTCCTCCTAAGATAAGAAATAATAATTTTCTTGTTCACTACTTTTTTGCAAATCTTCTTTTTGTCTAAACTTCTTTAATCTTGTCTCCAATGATCTATTCTTTTGAATGATTCTTTCACACATACTTTATTGGTGTCTTAGGTGTTTGTCCAGGTTATTTTTCTTCTACACTTGTCTCTTCTTTGTCTTCCAAAGCAACCTTCTCTTTTACAACAACAAGGATAACTTCTATTTTTCTCAGATTCAAGTACAGGCTCAATTTGATTCCATTCTTCACTAATTCTGACATTTGCATTCTCCACAATCTTATTCAACCTCTTGTTGTAGAATTGGTATTCCTTACTCATTATAGAGTATCCTAAATGTATTCCTTCATTTGACCTTACATCAAACTTTCCTAGATCTTCCTTATCTCACCTTATGCAGCACTTTCTTCCAAAGATTCTAAAATATTTGACTGTAGGAGGTCTTCCATTCCATAGTTCATAAGGTGTCTTTATGTTATTCACTCTTATTTGTACCCTATTGAGAATGAAAAAAATAGTATGCACAACCTCTCTCCAATATGCAGGTTGGCACCCTTCAACATAGTTCTAGCCATTTCAACAACAATCCTATTCTTTCTTTATACAAGTCCATTATACCAAGGGGTCCTAGGAGAAAAAAATATCTTCTAATACCAAAAAATCTATCAAATTTATTTGATGTAAAATTTCCTCCTCTATTAGGTTTTAAGAATTTAATATTAGCATCTACTTGATTTTCAATCATAGACTTGAATACTTTAAACATTTATAATGCTTCAGGTTTTACTTTCAAGAAAGTAACCCATGTCATTCTAGAATAATTATTAATAAGAAACATACAATACCTTTCATTGTTTAGTCCTCTTGTCCTTGTAGGTCCATATAGATCTATATGAACTAACTCCAAAGGTTTTGAAGTTGAATACTCCTTGTTCTTGAATCTCCTCTTTGTTTGCTTTCCCAATTGACATTCCCTAAACATAATATCGACAAGTTTGATAATCTTTGGCAAGTCTCTTACAACATGAGTACATTAGATCTTCACCATAGTGTCAACATTGATATGTCCCATCCTTTTGTGCCACCACCAACATTCATTTATTTTCACCAACATACAACTGCTTCCTCTGTTATCCTTCACATAGTAGACATTTCCATTAATTCTTATACATTCTACAACTAATCTCCTAGAAATTCCTTTTTTGATTTCACATCTGGACCCATGAAATATGAGCTTATAACCCTTACTACACATCTAACTCACACTTAAAAGATTATGTCTTTGACCCTTAGAATAATAAAAATCATTAGTATTATGCTTACCATCAATAAAAATCACACCTTTACTACAAATAGGTGCAACTTCCTCACCTACAAACTTTTTAGATCCACCATCATACTTCTCAAAATCAATGAAATTTTATTTATCAAATGTCATATGATTTGAACACCTAGAATCAATTATCCAAGATTTAGGCTCTACCTTTGCATGAAATGTAGTCTTTGTACTCATTGGTTTTTCACTATTCTCCATATCTTCCAAATTTCCAAACCTTTCATTATGCTTCTCCTCTATAGAAAAAAATAGAGATTCTTCATTTGAGTCATCACCATCTTCATCTGTAGATGAATAATTCTCCATTGAACATAAATTATTCTTAGGCCTATCTCTGTCATTTATTCTCTTATTTTTATTATTCCATCTATAACTATCCTTTCCTTTATTATCATCATTGGGTCTTTTACCACAATATTCCATGTATTTACATCTAGAAGCTTCAAGTTTGCTTCTATCTCATCCTTGTCATTGCTTTCTTCAAGTTCATCTTCAATATTCTTGGTAGATTTAAATGTTGCTTCTTTCTTCCCTTTTAACAAATCATCTAGCTCAACAATATCAAACACAAAGAGTGAGTCATAGAGCTAATCCAAAGTGTATTTGTCCATATCACATCTTTCTTAAATGGCATACTTCTCAACTTTGTAACATTTAGGCGGTGTTAACATCATTTTTCTCACAACTTCACTTTCTTCTAATGCTCCACCAATACCCCTAATTGCACTCACAATCTTATTTACTCGGTGTAGATAGATTTCATTGTTCTCATCACCAATCATCCTTAGGTTCTCAAATTTGTGCTTTAAATTTGTCAACTTGGCTTGCTTTATCTTCAAATCACCTTCATGCACACTACTCAACTTCTCCTAGATTTGTTTAGTAGAATTCAACCCCATAACTTCAACAATTACTGAAT
Organism: Cryptomeria japonica; assembly: GCF_030272615.1. NCBI lineage: Eukaryota > Viridiplantae > Streptophyta > Pinopsida > Cupressales > Cupressaceae > Cryptomeria > Cryptomeria japonica. The sequence continues at coordinate 364,497,686 of NC_081410.1, read as the reverse complement.
CACTTAAGCAACAAATAATTGCAACTCTAGCCTTTGCATTATTCTCATGTTCCTTGATCTCATCCAAAGACTGAGTACCATTGTCAGAGCAGTATACCCAGTATTAATAATATCCAATATTCAAATTGGTAGTGATTACAAATGTTATTTCATCCTTTCTTTATAATAGGAGTAATTTGTGCCATCAAACTTATGTGCTTTGTAATTAATCTTCCCAATTAGTTAAGCTTCTCTAAGAGGATCCTCGCTTTGATACCACTTATTGAACACACCACAAAATTGGGAGGGGGGGTTAATTAGTCTAGATTTTTATTTATTTTTACTTCTGATCTATAAAACTTCAAATCATAATTAACTTATTACTACAACTATGAAACATGAAAGCATAAAGCACAATAAACACATGAACACCACATTTACACGTAAAATCCTAAACAAGAAAAAACTATGGTGAGAATCACACTCGAAATATGAATAATTGTGTTGTCCTCATTTTTGTATTTCAAAAATGAAGGCAACTCTTGTGAATTTTTCTTTAAAAATTCTGTCTTTTATTTCAAATGCATGCTTTTCGAGGGTAAAATTCATCTTGATTAATGTCTAAATTACTCATGACCCTTCTTGTTTGGTTTTCTTGTTTATTTTCCTTTATTTTTAGTCTTGTTTTTGTTCTTATTTGTTCAAAATTGGGTTTTTGAAGTCTTGTTACAAGTTGGGGGAGTTTTTAGTTGTTTTACAAGTGAAATTATTCACTTGTAGTCGGGTCTTTAAGACCCGACCAACTACAAGTGCATAGGGTCATTTTTAAAATGTGAAGTGTTTTCTTGTATGTAGTTGTGTGGAAATAACAAAATGTAAAGTGTTTTATTCTATGTAGTTGGGTGGAAATAACCTGATTACACATAAAGGCTCTTTTCTTGTGTTGTTAATACTTGTAGTCGGGTCGAAATAACCCGATTACAAGTATCCATTTTGCCCAAGTTATTTCAAACATTTTTTGTAGCCCAATTTCTTTTCTCTTTGCTTGTGTTTTTGGAGTGAGTTTATTAATGATTTAGTCTTTCATTTCAAGGAGTGTTCTTCTTTTGAATTGCCTATTTAGCTTCTTACAAGGGTTTCAACGTTTCATTTGATACTTCAAGATTTTGTTAGCAGCTTTGGTTGTCTCTTAAAGGGCTTTCATTTTCAGGTATGAAATTCATTCTTATTGTTTCTTTGATGTTTTGCATTTTAATTTTCAAGTTTTAAATTGTTGTCTCTTAATTTTCTTCATTTTTGTCTTTCCTTAAGCCATTCGCAACTGCATTCCTTGTGTCTTTCCTTATGTGGCTTGTATTCACTTTTATCTTCCTTATCTCATAATAAACAGTCCATTGCAAGTGTGGGTTTTGCATTTTTAAGTGCAAGTCATATTGTAACTTGCAATTAGATCATTTAGATCCGATTGCAAGCTCACTTTTTTAGTGAATTACATCCCCCATTTCACCCACTTGCAATCAGTTAATCCCTTCATATAAGTAAGTGTTGTTTGTTCATAATGAACACTTGTTGTTAGGTCTTGAAGACTTGACTACAAGTGGTTCATTTGTATGTTGCTTTTCCAAGCTTTTAACTCTAGGTGAATTACCAATGTTATGTCTTTGCAAGTAACTAAGACCCGACTACAAGTATGAGATGTGTTATTCATCCTCATTTTACACAGTTGTAATCAAGTCTCCAAGACCTAACACAAGTGTAAAATTTATAAATTTATAACAGCTTGGAAAACTTTTTCTACTTCCAGCCATCTTTCCTTATGCTACAAATGCTTTCCAAAAAGACTTTTGCATATTTGCCTACTTGTAATTGTGTCTCCAAGACCCGACTACAAGTATCCATCATTACTTGCCTTTAACTTTTACTATTCCACTTGCAGTCAGGTCTTGGAGACCCAATTACATGTGTGAATTGTAAAAGTTTCATCACTTGCTTTCAGCCGTCTGAGATCTTATTTCCTTCCCATTGCTATCAAAGCATATCTACAAAGTATATTTGACTCAGTCCAAGCTTCTATATTATAAATACCCATGCAATTTTGATGGGAGCATTGGTTTTCAAAGGATTGGTATCATGGAATCACCTATAGCTACTAAAGATGCTCTTACTCTTCTAAGTTTTCATCATAGTGTTGCATGTTCTTGTTTGATGTTATAAAAACTGACATCACCTCCAAACAAGAAAATGAAGTACAAAAAATATCAAAATGAGGTTTCTCCCACTTAGGTAGTCTCTCTCATTGATGAGATTCAAGACACAAAGATCAGACATGTTGACATGTTTGAATTTTTTGAAAGAACGGAGTGTTCACCAACTCATGGGATGCAGTTGCTCTTGAATAGCTATATTCATTTGGTTTCTTCATTCTTGGTGGTTGATTTAGAACTTGATTTTGTCCTTGCATGTGCTTCTAATTTTGATTGGGAAATGAGGACAATCAGGGATGAAGATGGGAATTTTATAATAAGATTGGATCCAGAAACAATTGACAAGATCTGTAAAGTAACTCCTTTGTATGCGGACATCACTATGAAGAGTGTCTTGGATCACTACAATCAGAGAAGGTCAAATTGCATTAGGCACATTAATTCTAAATGGTTGAAGACTCCTAAGACTTGTTTTTCAAGATGGCCTAAGTTATATCACTACAACTTCATTGAAGAAGTAGGTGATATGATTACACTTCTTAGCAGATAAATGGGTTTGAGGCACTCCAATGTGTTTGAAATATGGATCTACAAATATATTGTGATCATGAGGAAGGGACAATCTCACACTTCATGGGGAGAAATCATCAATGATAACTTATGTGAGCAGATATCACAAGTTCCCACTACCTTCACTTTTTATATGAATTCATACTTGGTTTATTTTATAGGGCCACTCAGACAATTTATTGGTCTTTCTACAAAGGGTGACAGGTTGCTAGTGCCAGTGTGGAAGTACTATGATCAGTTGAATCTAAGGCCCAGTAGGCTTTATTATAGACGAGTGTAGGATGAATTCTTTGGTCACTTCATGTGTATATTTGATAAGACACAAGAAAAAAAGAGTTTTGAGGTAGCATGGAAAAAAGTAAACAAGTATAAGTGTTTGTTCCTGTAGTTTCCAAGTTTCACTTACATGAGACTTGGATGTTTTAGGGGGAAGCCATACATGTTACCCAAATACCCCACTGGTAAGATTCTTTTGATGGAGTTGGAAAGACAATTGATGGAAGTTCATGCAATAAAAATTTCCAATCATAAGCTGGGTATCAATATTTCTTCACATAATCCATTCCAAATTGGTCAATATTCCTTGAACACTTCTACGAGAGCCAAAGCAATGGAAACTGAACTTCAGGAGATTCAATTGAAGAAGTTCATAGCAAGGAATAATTTTGATTACCAAGGGATGAAGGACAAAATCAAGAGGGCCTTCACCCATGTCCATGATCTGGAGGATATCTGGATTGATCTTTGCACACAAGATGAAATCAGGAGAATGGATTATAATAGGCTCACCTTGGAGAAAATTGTTTATCTTAATTTAACCAAGATTCCTAAGGAATGGTAGATGATGGAAAGATCCTTGATCTAGAGTATGTTGAGAAAGGAGTTGCAAAAGCTTCTCTTCCTTCTCCATAATGGTCCAAAAAGGAGTGTGACTCAATCATTGACACATTCCAACCCATCCTTGTTAACACTAACACTTGGCTCAAGGATAATAACATCAATAGAATCAAGGTCAAATTTGAGATATAAAATGATTTAGCTAAGCCTTTTGGGAGAATATTTGAGGTCAGGGTTAAGTATAAAGAAAGTGCTTCTTCTTCTGGCACAAGGATCAAGTTGAGAGTAAGCAGAGCTTTGGTTATCCCTTAACCAAAAGTGTCATTGAAAGAGAATGGAAAGCTAGAAGTACAAATATAGGTTGTTGATGTTGACAATGATACTCATGAGGAGAATACAACAGGATCACCATCTTTTGTAGGTTCAGATTCTCCTCATACAACCCTTCCCCAATTATCATTGGATGTACCCATCTCTCCAATTGATATGGATGTGGACTCTTTATCCACCATTCATGTGGAATCAAGAACATTTGCTTGTGTTAATATTGAAGTACCTATTAAGACCTCTAACGATGGCTTGGAGAATGTATTTGATGTGAATCCCTCATACACAATCTTGTCTAGTGTTTCTTTTCCTGAAGTTGATACTTCTTTAAATTTTGATAAGTTTATGACAGAAGCATGTCATGAATTACCACCTGAGAAAAGGATCATCGTTGTATAGACATAAGCTTCTCCTTGAGTCACAACTATGGTATAGGTAGAGCTTGTTTCTTCAAAAACCACAATTGTTTCCTCTCATCTGAACTCATTAGAACTACCCCCATGGATGAGTTCAATACCACCTAAGAGGAAAAAGAAAGAGATCTCTCTTGATATACTTGATTTTTGATAGATTGCAAAACCTAAGCCTAGAGATATTAAGAAGATAAAGATAGTATTGTGGGTGGTAGTAGACAAGAATATAATAAAATATGAAGAAGTCGCAGAGCCATTGGTTGAGAAACCACCATAAGAGATGCAACTATCAGATTACAGGATCACCAAGATAGAACTTGGGAAGAAGACACATACAAGTATCATGCATGATGCCACAAATTTAGTAGACTCTTTGGTTTAGATTTATGATGAATTATTGGCAAAGAAGAATGAGCTCAAGTAGAAGAATTCACATCTCATCATGGTAATTCAGAAAATAAAAAATACTTCAAAGTAGGTTGATCCATTGACCTCTTCCACATCTGAAGAATCTATTAGGCGATTGGAGAAGGTTGCATAGAAGGCTAGGGTAGTCAATTCTTGGGTAGATTAGTTGATTAATTAAGGTAACCAATTGGTGAAGAAAGCATTGTGTATATTGAACAAGGTTAGAGCAGCAAAAGTTAAGTTGAATGAGACTTTGGAAGCTTTCAATCAGAGTCTAGGTTCAATCAAAGAATATTTGAAGATCTGACATGAGATGGGTCAGATCAAACTAGAAATTTTCTGCAGCAATATGGTGATACTTGACAGAGAAAAATATATAAAATTTGATGAACTTTTGGCAACCAAATCATTAGTTATCAAAGATATCATCAAAGATTTTTAGGTTACACTTGAAATGAGTGATGAAGTCGAACAAGACATACTCTCTAATTTTGACAAGATGTCTTGTAAAATTCTAAGTCATGATGGATAGTTACTTGCACTAGATTTGGTAGTCACTGAAATGGTATCAAGTCTTCATCAGGCACAAGAGTCAGAATAGTTTACTGTGGATTTGATCCATAAGTTTGCAAGTTACCAAGTGTTTTTCGATAAAATGCAAACTATTTTTGAAGAGCACAAAGAGGAAACAATAAGATATTATGATGTTATCATTAAAATTGTCATAGTTGCTAGAAATATAGGAGGCCTTGATCCTGATGAGTTGTAGAGATCCATCAGAAACTTCTAGTCTTTCAAGGCTAAATATGGAAAAGAATAAAAGTGTCTCATGCGTTTACTCTTTATTTTATGTATTTTGTTTTTGACAAGTTACATGTAGAAACAAATTTTGTAATTCCAAGTGTTACTTTCACTTGCATTTTTGTAAAATGTAATTACATTTAAAGCAACTACAAGTTGAGTTAGATTAGGACTGTAGGTGGAATAAGTCGTGGTTGAGATAATTTCTCAAGTTGGTTAAGATCCTTCGACCTTTTTCTCAAGGCTCCTCTCCTATATATACTAGAGAGGGTCTATTGTAATTTGTATCTTTTTTGCAAGCAAGTAAACTCTACAAAATTTTATACTCATTAAGACTTTGAACTTTATCACTTTAAATTGTTCTTTTTCAAGTAATATCAAGGAGTTAGAATTTGAGACTTTGTGTTGAAGTCTTACTTTGTACCCATTGTGTTCTTGTGCCATATTGGGGCATTACTTTGTGCTTACTTGAAGCTATATAAAATTGTTGAGAAGAAATTCACTCTAAATATCTATAGACTCTGTGCTGTGAATATTGAAGGTTGAATTAGTTTAGTTTGTGATTAGAATTTGAGAAGAGTTGTAGGACTTTGTGCTTTTAGTAATTCCCATCTAAAGTGATTTGAAGGTGCATCATATTTGCAGACTTTGTGCTTCTACATACTATACTTTGTTTTTAAGCTATCATTCTAAAAGGGTAGATAGGATTTCAAACATTCAAGACTTTGTACTTGATTACTATTTTCCTATCCTGGAGGAGGTGACGGAAGTCTTTGTGCTTTCAGGAAACTTTATTTCCTCTCTTGGTTTTATTTTAAAAGTTGTTATTATCATTACTTTCAATTGTTATCACTTTTCTATGAAGAGAAAAGAGTATAGTCTTTTCTAAAAAATGAAGAAAGGTTGTTGTCCTACCCATATTAGATTAAGTTAGTTTTAATTAGTTAGTAGAAAAGGTGGAGTGTTTCCTAAATTAAGAGAGTTTTGTACTCACACACTGTGACTAAAACCACAATTTTGCACATCCTCCAGGTGTACAAAATTTTCAACCAACAAAATGATGATAATGTTTTAGTCGCAAGGTCAAGGAGCTCACTACACTTGATTGGACTTGCAAGACTTAGGCACAAAACCTTAGGGTAAGATACAAAGGACTTGCATTATTAAAACTCACTATCTCAGAGAAAGATAGAAAGAACTAACAAGCTACCAAAAGGAACATACTATATTTCAAAAGGTATAGGAAATAGATGAACTAAAATGAATAAGATCTTCTGATCATGAAATTATCCTTGAACCACTATGTCAAGTGACCAATATCATAGAAAACATATCTAAAATCAACCATTGTCTTAGAATATTTTCACACTAAAATTATCATCATCAAAGCTCTTCACGAACTAATTTTTTTACCAAATATGCTTGCATATCATTCACATTCACTTCACACCAGTTTACACATACTCCATGTTGTGTGAACATTTTGTAAATTAGGGAAGTTAACAAAATTGTGGTTTCAACCACAATGTGTGAGATTGAACCTCTCCTAATTGTAAGGGAAGGCTCCCCCCTTGACGTACTACTCTTTCTAGTTAAAAAATAAATCTAACTATGAGTTCTATTATAAGTCTGGGTGATACATCATCTTATTCTCTCTTTAGAATAGATGTTATTCTTTCCTCTCTTTTTTCAAAAAGAATTTACAATCTAAACCAGTAATGATTAATATAACTTTAAAGTTATAATAAAATAACTTAGAACATGCCAATGCAAATTATAAATAAAGAAGAAAAGTTTCCATGAAGGCACAAAGTCCTATGTTGCTTCTTCGGATGAGAAAATAGTGTTCAAGCTCAAAGTCTTGTAATCACTATAATCCTATCAACCTTTTACAAATAACTCTTGTAACCCACGATATCTACTAAGATAACAAAGTAAAGCACAAAGTCTTTATCTTGATATCCTATTACAATTTTGATAATCTTTTCACAAAATAACAAAAAGGAGCTCAAATTCTTCAAATCGTTACCTCTTGCACTAATTACTAATTCTATCCAACAAGAATTGAAATGTAACACAAATTTTACAAAACAAAACTTGTTCTACTCTTTGATACTATTTCAACACAATGCTTTTATTTAATCACAAACAGATTTTATTATAGGAATGACGTAAGAATACTCTCACCATAAACCATAGTGAATCCAACACAAAGTTTGAATGCCAAAGATGTCTTCGTATTTGATAAAATTTACAAAATAACAATATGAACTCAAAGTTTCACTTTTCTCCTCACTTTAGAAAAGTTTTGTTGCATAAGATTAAAGTTAAAAATTACAACAAGCAACCTCATATATATAGGTGAGGTGCAATGAGCTAATATAGGAAAACTATGTACTCCAAATTTCTCTATTCTTATAAATGGATCTCTGTCTAGATTTTTTAAATCTTATAGAGGCCTCAGGCAAGGAGACCCTATCTCTCCTATTCTTTTCACTATATTGGCGGAATGTATGAGCAAACTGATTCAAAAGTTGAAAGTGAATAAAACCATCAAAGGGTTGCAACTCTCTTCTGCTAATGTTTCCTATACTCACCAACAGTGTGTTGATGATACAATTTTGATGGGATATTCTTCTATTGGTGAGGTTGTTTCTTTCAAAGATGCTCTCAGTTCTTATTCCTTATCTACTAGACAACAAGTTAATTGGGAGAAATCTGCTATTTATTTCATAAACACCCCAATAATGAGGCAGCAAAGGAATGCTAACATTATTGGATGTAAGGTGGAGCTAATCCCCTCTACTTATTTGGGTCTCCCTCTTGGTTTGGTTCCTCCAAACTCTTTCTGGAACTTGTTAATTGACAAACTCAACAAGAAATTGGTAGGTTGGAAAGGATATATGCTATCTTAAGCTGGTAAGCTTCAACTTCTTCAAGCTACTCTTCAGAATCTTCCTGTTTATGCTCTTAGCTTGTTTAGTATATTGTTTAAATTTGTTGAATCTTTAGAAAGAATTCAAAAAAGATTTCTTTGGTCGAGGGTAGAAGATAAGAAAAGGATAGCTTTGGTTTCCTTGGATAAAGTTTGTAATCCTAAGTGCAATGGGGGATTAGGTATTAAATTTCTCAAAACGTTTAACAAAGTCTTACTTGCTAAATAGATTTGGAGGGCTTTTGGTATTAAGAAAGATTGGAGTAGGGTGTGGTTTGATAAATATATACATAACCAGCCAGTTCATTCTCTTCTCTACTCTAAAGATATCCCTCTTGGTTCTTTCATATGAAATAGTATGATCAAATCTATAAAAGTTGCTAAAGCTGGAGCTGGATGGGTTCTTGGCAAAGGTGATAAAATCAAGTTCTGGGAGGATGTTTGGATTAAAGATGAACCTCTTTTTAATCAGGATTGCATCCAATTCATTGATGAATGCAAAAGTAGGTATGGTTCTATGGTTTGTAATTATTGGAAGGAGAATAAATGGGTTAGACTTGATGCTATTTATGCTGGATTTTCGTTGCTCTAGCAGGATTTGTTATCCTTTTCTATTAGTAAAGATTTTGATGATGTATGGAAGAACAATCCTAGGGGTAAATTCATTGTTGCCTCTGCTTATAAAAAACCTGTTACTCAGGCCTACAACCCAATATGGACTAAAATCTAGAATAGATTCCTCATTCCTAAAGTTAACATGTTTTTTTGGCTTGCAACTCACAACAAGATTATTACCATTAATAATGGCTTGAAGAGGATTCATGTTTCCTAATAAGTGTGAGTTATGTCAAAAAGAGGCAGAATCTATGGATCATTTGTTTATCCATTGTTCTTTTACTTGGGAAATCTGGAGCAAAGTCTGGATGCAATGGAAAGTTGATTGGGTTATGCACAATAGTCTTAAGGAAGTCATCTTGCAATGGATATTCCCTACCAAATTTCCTCTCATTAAGACCCTCTGGTCCTTTGTCCTACCTATGACCTATTGGTACATCTGGAAGGAGAGAAACAATAGAATTTTTAGGGAGGATAAGTATTCTTCTCAGGTGGTTTTTGGAAATGTTTACAGGACAATTAAAGAAAACATAAATACCATTCACAAAAACAACAAGCACTATAGCTATTTTTAAATGACTGATAATGATAAAAGCATAATTACTGAATGGAAGTTGACTCACAAGGTCTGCAAATCTGATATAAAGAGCAGGAGAGATAATGTTGTCTGGAGATTTCCTTTTCATGATTGGATTAAGGTGAATTTTGATGGTGCAACTAAAGGCAATCCTGGGAAGGCTGGCGGGGGAGGAGTCATCAAAAATTCTTATGGTTTTTATGTTGTTGTAATTGCCTCTCCCTTTGGAGTTCAAAACAATCATGTGGTAGAAGCTTAGGCAATGTGAAAATGCCTCTAGCTTGCTCAGAGTTATAACTTTAAAAAAATATGGCTGGAAGGGGACTCTCTCAATATTATGTAGTCTATCAAAGGTATTAGTTCCCCTTTTTGGAACATTTATAATATCATTGAGAGTGCTAAAAAAATTTTAGATGCCTATGATAGTGTGTTAATTTCCCATACCCTAAGGGAAGGTAATAGTGTAGTTGATTTATTAGCTAATGAGGGGTTTTTTTAGAAGAGGATACTAAATATATCGGAGAAGTTTCTTGTAAGAAGGGAGTCCATGAGAAATTATTATTTGATAGAGTCCATGGTACAAGTTAATCTCATTATTACTTTTTTGGGTTCGGATCTCAAAGACAGATATTGGAGTGATGTGGAGTATCAGTTGATTACCTGTTTAAGGTATTGTGATTATGATAACCAGTGTGATGGGCCTAATCATATTAAGTGCTGGTTCATTTTAAATGTCTTAAAAGACTATTTTGTCATGCCCAAAATTTAGGGCAAAACACAACTGACAATTTTTTTTTTAAAAACACTATTGCTATTTCATTTTGTTATTACAGCCTAATTGAGTAGCTTCAATTAAGGTGCCAAACATCATTATGATAATTAAATTATCAAGTAAAAGTATCCACTTGGGTTAGCTAGGTTCGCAAGACTAGTCCCTAAATTTTCTTTATAGAGAAATTATAGTGCGCCATTAAAATATCTTCTTAAAATAATTATTTTACTATATTGAATCATTCCATTATTTATAAAAATAAAACCATTTAGATCTCTAAAATGTAAGTATATAATTTGAATCAAGTGCGGAACACTAAGAGATTTATTTGTTATCTCATCGTTCTTAGTCACAGAAATTAAGCTAATCAATAAATTGACGTAGATAAACTTAATCTCCAATAGCCATTATTTATTTATAAGATCTAATTTAATTAAATTAGTCTTATCACTTAGTTTCGTAATTGTCTATATTTTATTTAACAATAATTAAAAGGTAGTTTAAACTAAATCAACAAAAGGGTCGATTATAATCATGATGAAAATCGTCCTATAAAGTTTAATCCCCAAACCTATATCTAAGAATAATATTGCAATTTTAAAACATCAATTTTTTTTTTTACAATACCCTTAGGTTTATCAAAACAAATAGTTGCCCATATGTTTATAAACACATATATAAAATGTCAAAATCTAATAAAATATATTAGATCTACAACCTACCCCTTAAGGAACCATTGTTATTTTTAAATATTAATACACATTAGAATATGTAATAAAATTATGATATTCTTTGATTTATATAATAAATCATATATATTCTTCCTAAACCAATAATATTAAAATACCCATGAGCAAGCCCTAACTAAATCTGTATATAATATTAAAATACCTATATTATGAGAAAGAAAAACCTCCTCTTTCCTTATTCCACCCTAGCCCTACCCGAGCTAGGGTAGTTTTTACTTTTATCTTTTTTTTTTTTTCTTTTTAGCAGGGCAGTGGTGATGTTTCACGCAAGGCCGAAAAGAGAGAGTGGCGGGACGTTTTAGGTGAGGGTGGAGCTAAGGGGGGCTAGGTGCCACCCACTGTGTGGCCACACAATGGTGGCACGGGCGCCGCCCATTGTGTACCCACACGGTGGTGGCGCGGGGTGACTCCCCACTGTGTGTCCACACTGTGGTGGCGCGGGGCGACTCCCCACTGTGTGTCCACACTGTGGTGGCGCGGGGCGCCTCCCCACTGTGTGTCCACACTGTGGTGGTGCGGGGCGCCTCCCCACTATGTGTCCACACTGTGGTGGCGCAGGGCGCCTCCCCACTGTGTTTCCACATAGTGGTGGCACTTTGGTACCACCCACTGTGTCTCCACACAGTGGGATTCGGCCCCCCAAAACCCTTGTTTGTCTTTTTTTTTAATTTATTTATTATGTTATAAATACTTTATATATATATATATATACTTAAATAAAAATTTGTATACACACATCTATATATATATATATATAGATGTGTGTATACAAATTTTTATTTAAGTATATATATATTGATATAATCAATTTGTAAAAAGAAAACTTGATAAAGAAATTTTATCCTTTAATACTGGTATAATCAGAGTTTAATCAATGAGTTTTTTTTGTATATTCTATTTATCATAATAGAGATAGACTATTTATTTTCTACCATTATTGAAATGACAGGTTTAAACAACTTATCCAACAAATTTATAAATAGGCTATTTTTTTTCAACTTTAGAATGTTTCCATCTGCAAAATTAAAGTAATTAATCAAATTAAACAAACTTAACCCAACATCTTTTTAAATCTATAAATCTAAAATATATCTTTAGAGATGACTATGATGAACGTTAGATTCTTATTTCTTGCAAGTTAATATAATGATTGATTAAAATAACTTCAAACAACAACTTTATTTATCTAGAATCCTTTACTTTAACCATGCAATAGGATTTAAACTGGAACATTCATATTCGAAAACAACATGCATGCAATCATTGAATCATTTCTTTATTTCCTTAATATATTTCATATGCATAAAGGGGTAAAATAAATTTCAATGCTTTTCCAAAATATTATATACTCAACAAAAATTAATTTCAGGAAAAACTTTAGGAACTATATCCAGATTTATTTATTTTTATTTTTTTTACAAAGTCACAAATAAAATAATACATTTCTTTAAATTACATTTAGAAGGCACTATCGTCATTTTACAAATAGGTCTCTCATTTTAATAATAAGGATTTTAAAAAAAAATAAACTAATAGCAATATTTCCAAATAGATTTTTGCAACACATAACTCCATTGAATTTTCTACTTGTCCTAATCTTTTTTTTCCAACAACCTGCAAATAAATTCAAGGATATGACCATGGAGTGCTCACCTCCTAGCCTAGGCTAACTAGTAGCCACCCCCGAGCTCGGAGAACCAAGCCCTGGATAGGATTACACACATGCAAACACAAAAGACAAGGAATAACACAAGCTCAAACACAATCCCAACCCAGACTACACTGCACCGCACATTTGTGATGTCTTTTCAAGGGTGGTAGTGGACCAAGTACCCTGAGGAGACTGCAAGTATGGTAAAACAAATAGCCACCTCATGGCAAACCAAAACATATAGCCACCTCATGGCAAACCAAATACATCAAGTATAACATAATCAACCCCTTATTCCTTATGCCCTCCAAGGCATTCATGCCTTATGACCCCCAATGCATAAACAAGACATGCAACAAGGGTCACATAAATTCCCTTGTGATCACTCTTATAACGAGAGTCTCTCACTCGAGGGCTGTCACTTCTACCACCCACAAGATCCTCCTCTCTCCCAAGAGTAGGAGGTCTTGATTACTCCCAAAACACATACAATGTATAAACATAAAATACCAAATAAGTTTCCAAGAGAACATGCATGGAAACTAGTCTTTTACACAAACATTACTTTCAAAACACATATAGTAAGAAATCATTATAAGAAAAATACAACCAACCTTGAACTGCCCAAAGGTATGCTAGTTTTGTTGAGGATGAGCAGCCCAATTCCACAGTTCTTCTCTTTCTACCCTTAGCCAAAATTCTCAAACGAAATTCTATCTTTTTCTTTACAAAATTATTTTTTCTCCAAAAATGGAGAGTGGGTGATTACCCACTAATTTTCTAATTCTTGCTTAAGAAGCCCTTTGTGAGAGTTCTCACAAGTTTCCAAAAACTAAAAAAGAAGGAAAGGTAAAATGGGAAAGGGAACTCTCATTCAAAAGGGAAGGTTTACAACTCAGTTCAAGTCTTCTAATTTCCATTTTTGCACAACTTAGAAAAGTCACTTTTTAGGGTGTCTAAAAGGTCACATGGGAGTAGAAACTTGCCTAAAATTACCCCTAACCCTTAGGTATACCTTATGGGCTTTAGGAAACCCTATCAAACTACCCTTAGGTGTCCATTTAACCCTTTTCTAACCCCTCTGAAGTTTATTTTCGGGTCAAACCTATGTTGACAATCCCAAAGATTCTTTACCCAAGGCATTTATGGGATCACATTACATTAATTGAAAAAGCTATAGTTAATCACTTCCCTCCAAGAGACAAATTTAAAAATTCAAACATAAATCCACACGTGTCAAGTGACACAAAGAAAATACTTTTACAAAATTATACATGAAATTGTGTCTCTTGTTGGATTTAAATAAGTCAATTAAATAACATTTAACGCACATGCATCATTTACTATTACGAATAAAATATGACACAAATGGGGTGTTGTCTCGCCAAATAGACAAACCCTAGTTTTACGAACATACATAGGTCTAGGTTTGGTTCTCTATAATATTTCCATGGTCACACGAATATCTTTTCTTGTGCCACTCAAATACACATTAGTAATTTCCAATAACCTCATATAATATTAAACACATGAATTAGAATACACACCAAACACTTCGCATACAATTTACATTTGAACAATTCAATATATCTCATATCCAATTAAATCCACATAAGAAATTATCATAATTCTCATAATTTTGGTCCACACATAAAACATACATCTTAATTCTATCATTATAATTAAAGTCCTGCAAATCCAATAATGACATACATCATCTCCAATTTATCCTATTCTAGAATCATATAGAGTTCTTTTATCATAAAGCATATAAATGAAGCATCAACATTCATCAATGTTATCCAATCACGAAATCATATAAGTTCTACATCCACACATAGCTGAGATACATTAAATCAAGATTATCCAAAAAATGGATCTTTTAGGATTTCAAATTCATAACATATCAAAATGTACACCACAAGGTGCAATAGCTCTATAACTTGGTCCAATTACCTTTCTCACTAATCTATCTATCTAACACAGTTCATTCTATTGAATTATAAAGCATTTATTAATAGGGTCAAACATGGTCAACTAAGTTAATCAAAGCTGGGTTTGGGGAAGGCCTTACATATTTGAGTAACAAGAAAATAACCCTATTTTTTTATTCTAGCGTCTTGTTCCAGAGTCTGAGCTTGATTCCAGTTATCTAGTTTCTTCAGCATTTGGGTATTTCATGCTTTGTTGAGGGTTTCGACCTGAATAGCCATTACATTATGGTGGGTAATCTCAATCGCAATGAGCCTTCTAGCTGTGATAACTAGAAAAGTGAAAGGAAAATATGGCGAAGGTTGCACAGATATGGTTTCACTAATTACATGGAAAAACTACATAGGAGTAAAAAGTCGGTGTCACATGGTTTCGCCAAGGGCTAGAGCAATAATAAAGTCACTCTGTTTGGACAGACATGGAAGCTGGATGAATATTTGGTGGTAGAGGTTACAGGATTGTAGAAGGAAGGCAACAAATTTTACAGAGACCATAAGTTCTCAATGGAAGCTACCAAGAATTTCCCTAAAAGTGATGAAGAAAGGGCTCAGATTGCTAAGAAGGACAATGTGTCCTACTACCTCCCATATCAGGTAAAATCTTTCCGGCAGAAAATGTTAAGAGTTTTAATGGAATACCTAATGGTTGATGGTAGGTTTTCGAAGGTTTACAATTACCATTTTGTCATCCTAAACCATTTTCGCCATGGCTTGAATATTTCATTGCCCTTCTATTTAGCTTCTTCCCTTAACGATAGTTTGGCTGACCATGCCAAAAAATCTAAATCCTATCTCATTGCTCACCAAGGCCTTATATTGTTAATTTATGAGCATCTGAAGGGTAAAGCTAGGGATAATAGGGAAGATCCTTTGGTGGAAAATGCCCATATTTCTGAGGGTCATGATGGCTATGATTCTGATGAAGATTCTTCTAATCTTCCTCTTCATAAGAAATTGAGGGTTGGTGATGAAGCTAAAGAAGACACACAAGAGAATGATGGTCAGAGGAGGAACATGGGAAGGAGGTAGATGATGAGGCAGGGAGTGAGTAGAAGAAAGAGGCTGAGGGCAAGGAAGGGAATGTGTAGAGAAAAGAGTATGTTGAAGAGCCAGAAGCAAAAAATAACCCTTATGTCTCAGATAGTAGGAATGATGTTCAACACAATATGGAGGAGGGAAACCCTAAGTCTGTGGGCTCTACTCTGGTTATGGAGAACGGGGACTCCATTTTGAATGTTGCCAGAAATAGTACTCTGGAAATGTTCAATTTCCAGAAATGGGTGATTGATAACATCTCCAGTATTTAGGATAAACAAAGAGATTTGGATTATAAAATTGAGAAATTGATTAAGGATACCAACACTAAAGGTAAAGAGGATATTGCGGAGGATACTAGTGAGGCAGAGGATGAAGAATAAATTTAGGACTGGCTAGAAAAAGATATGATTAAGGGAGATTTGAAGCATCTTGAAGATGTGGTCAGAATCATCAAAGAAAAGGGAGAGGTTGATAATGAACTTATTATCAATCAGATTACAAAAACTGAGAAGGCCTTGAAGAAATTTATGGAGCATAGTCTTGAGGTTTTGAAGGTGTCTTCTCAAAACATGAATGCTTTGGTTGCTTGTCTAGAGAAGAACAAGCAGAATAAAGAGATGGTGATCATTGATAATGTGTCGACCACTAGTTCTGCTCCTCAATCCTCTAGACACAGAACTAGGCAAACTACCAGTAATCTGGAGTTGAAGACTAAAGACACCCATCAGATGCAGGAAAAAAAAGACTTGAAAGAGGTAGCTAATGCTATGATGATGCTAGTTAAGGATGCGGAAGAGTCTATAAAGATTTTCATCTGACATGTAATCTATTTTTGGGTTGTCAGTTTCTCGCTGGCCTTTTTTTGTTCTTTTCCTTGGCTATTGTTTTCTCTATTGTTACTTTGCAACCTTTCTTTCTATGTCATGTTCTTTCTAGTTTCTTTTATGATTATCTTCTCATTATGTAAATGGGTTTCGGGTCCCTTAAAACCTGATTTTCCTTAATAAAAAAAATATAGGAAAACTATGCCTAAATCAAAGAAGAGTCCTATTTGACTTAGAACTCATGCTTGTTCTAGATGCAAAAACTTGAATACAAATGACACTTCAGGTGTCAAATTCTTATTATAAAAATGCACCTACAACTCTAGAAAATATGACTAATACTAAGTGTCACTAGATACTACATTATGATCTTTCTTCATGAATTCTTTGAATTTCTGAAGAGTTGTCTTGATATGTGCTTCATCAAGTCCCTTGGTATGGATTGTGATAACTTTGACTCGAGTGATGGAATCGTCAAGGCTCATGTAGCATTTCATATGCTTCTTCAGAAGAGAAGCTAGATCATCTAGATTGATTTGATTTTTTATCAACTTATCAATTCAAGATAATGAGAAAACTTCTTTGTTCACCTCTTCTCCAATAAGAAACCTGAACTAATTAATAATAACATCTTCATGAAGAGGCTTTTGATTTTCATCAAGGAATGTACAAGGAAGTGTGGATATCCTTTTAATGATGTCCTTTCCTTTATCATTACATTCCCTTTAGGATTTTCTCATTTCTTTGATAAGAATTTCTAGGGTATTCATTTGATGTCCCAATACTTCCCTTTGTTCTATTAGATAGACTTGATACTGGGAGTAAACTGAGAGGGGGGCTGATTCAATTTACTAATAGAAATCAAAACTTATGCATATTAAAACAATTAAACCGAAGCACAAAGAAACTAACACAATGAAGGATAGAACATGAAAGCACAGTACACACAACACCAATATTTTGACATGGAAAACTAGGTAAAGGGAAAAACCACAGTGGGAAACCCTACCCACAATCAGATGAATACTTTGCAGTAGTATTATGAACAATTACAATGGGGTCTACACTTGTAGAAAGGCCAATAGCCTAGAGCAAACTTCTCATCATAAAGAGAAGTCTCACTAACTTACAAAAACATCGAACTATAGTCCAGAAAGAATAAACTGTGAAAGTAGCATCTCCTAATGCTTGATACAATTTCAGTTAAGCACAAATGTCTGCCCTACAATACAAAAACCTTCACCAAATGATATATCTCTTATTCGCACATAAAACTTCCTCTGTTAATGTAGACATAACCATCGATCCCATCCATGTATCAATCCATATATAAATTACATGCACAAGTCACCTATAAATACAAATCATCAACCTTATTGACAAGGTCAGCTAAACCCTAAACCCATAAACCCATAATAATAAAAATTATATTACATGGTATCACCAGACCAATATTATGATTTATATTACATAGCATGGACCTAAATCAAGTAACGAAACAATTTCATTTGCCAAAAATTCCACTAAGACCAAAATCCAACACGCCTCACCAACCGGTAGAAACCCTTAGTGAAGAAACACATAAATTCTAACTAGATCTAAATAGGACCACCATAATAGCATGCCAGCCAATGCAAAGTCTCCAAACACTTAGAATATGATCAAGAAGCACCTTCAGCATGATAGAAACTGATTTCATAAGCCGGACCAAAATTGTCTGACCAAAACACCAAAAATCACATAACGATAAAGCTAACCGGTACTGGGAAATACCAACTAGGAAACATAAGCAATAGTTACCAGAGCACCAAAACATGAACCAATAGAATATGGAAAACAAATAACCATCTAGAGTAAGCATCCAAAATTGATTCTAGAGATTTGATCATACTGGATCAAAATCTTAGCCAAAACCAAGATGATCACCAAGACTAACCGAGATAGGTCCAACCGGGATACAATGTTGACATCAATGAAAACACTTAACTAAATCCAACATATTTCCAACAATCTCCCCCTTTGGCATTGATGGTTGTTGGCATTATGTGAACCAGTATGAGGACATGATGACATTGTATGTTGTCATTGATGTCAATATGCTGAAGAAGAGAGAACTAGTATGTTACCAAGAACCGGTATATGTGAGAACAGGTATAACATTGTGATCCGGTATATGTGCCAAAGTGAAGCAGTGTGTTTGTTCAAAGTGAACCAACATGTGGTTATGGGGACCGGTACATGGAAGCTTTGTATGACTACTAGTTGGTAGTCTCAACTTCAGGGTTTCCAGTTGAAGTGCTTCAAGCCTGTGTGACTCAACCGGTGACTTTGTGTGATGAGTTAGCATTGTAATGAAGAACAGATCATGTTGCCACATCAACCTTGTGCACGTGAAGGATCTTGCATGAAGGAGATTGTTCCTATCTACCTTGGGAATGTGCGAAGTCTGTAAACAGTGATAACGCATGATGGGTTATCAGCCGCCATGAAATCGGTGGAAAACAAATGATGGAGAACATCTTGAGATTGGTTCAAGACTATTGCATTTAATACAATGTGCTCAATGGTCAGGATTGAACCATTTGAATTGCTTAACCTAACAGATTTAGGATTTCTGGTTTATGCTAACGACCTATCTATTTCCTATAAGGTCGATGTTGTGTTTCTTTCTGAGGTTGTTGGCAAAAGTTGTGTGTGTGTATCCAAGAGAAGAGATATGTGATTCTTGCTAGACCAGAGGAGAGAAGTGATACCTGTAGAGTGTAAGTGTAGAAGGTGAAGAGGAGCTAAAGCGGATCTGCATTGGCATTGAGTGTTGTTACCAGATCATTGTAATACCTACTGATCTCTAACCATTTCAATAGTTGGAAAATCCCTTAATAGGGTAGCTTTAACTGACTTACTATAAATCCTTTAACAGGGTGACTCAAAACCATTGAGTTCTTGAAATCCTCTAACAAGGTAACCTTTAACAAGGTTTAACCCTTAATCAGGTATTCTAGCCATCCCTTAACCAGGTGATCCCTAATAGGATCGGTTCCTAACAGAACCTATTGTATCAGTCTTTAACTGGACAAGGCTCCTAACAGAGTGAACTTCTAAAGAGTTAAAAAATAGCTTGTGGGTATTCATCCCCACCGTGGTTTTTCCCAGTTGGGTTTCCACGTGAAAAATTTGTGTGTCATGTGTGGTTTTATTCATGTGATGGTTTAAGTGATTTGTGTCTGAAGGTAAATCATGTTAATCTAGTTGTTTATATATCTTTGATGATAGATTACTTGTTCATGCACTAGGGTGAAATGGAAATGAAGTATTAGATTGTATGATAAGATAAGTGTTAACCAGTTTATGCTTGTCTCAGTTATTCTGGGTTTTGCTGGTTGTACTCTGTTTAAGACCGGTGTTACTGTTCGTATGCTTAAGCACAGTGTCTATGGACAAACCAATTTAGGATGGTTTTTTTGTCTGTATTGATTCACCCCCCCTCCTCAGTACCAGTTTGGTACTATCCATTCATCATTGAGTTATCAATTGATATCAGAGCGTCCTTGAGGTCCTTTATGTTATAAGCTTAACAGCTTGAGAAAAATATCCCCGTCTAATGATGAAGAGGGAAGGTCCAAAGTTCAATAGAGATAATTTTATCTGACATTGAGTTTATTGATGTCCAAGATAAAGTCAATCCCAAAGAAGTATGGGATAGTCTTGAAAATATCTATGGTGGTGATGAGCATGTAAAACAAGCTAAGGAAGAAAGCCTTAGAGGGAAGTTTGAAGACATGCGAATGGTTGAAGGTGAGACCATTAAACAGTATGGAATAAGAATCAAAACTATTGTGGGAGATATCAAGAGAACAGGTGGTAAGATGGAAGATTCCACTGTGGTAAGCAAAGTTCTGAGATTCTTATTACCAATCTATGTAATAAGGGTTGTTGCTATTCAGGAGTTGAGATCAATAGAAAAGACTAAGGTATCCCTAGACTCTATCATTGCAAAGTTGATAGCCTATGAGATAAATAGTTTTGATGGCAGTGTTCACAAGACTGAATCAACTTTTAAAGCTTCTGTTGTACCATCTAGAAAAGGAAAAGAAGCTAGCACTAGTGGTGAACCAAGATAGAGCAGAGAAATGGATGATGAGGAGATTCTAATGGTATTTGAAGCTCTTCTTGCCAGGAAACTTCCTAAAGGAACTAGTAAATACAGAGGTAAGCTCCCTTTGAAATGCTTTTCTTGTAACCGGATAGGACATATTCTTGTAAACTGTCCTAAAGGTGATAGCAAGGACAAACCAGAAAGGTTCAAGAAAATCAAAGGAGGAAATCAGAGAAACTGTTTTGTGGCAGTTGATGAAGGTGTCACAGATGAGGAGTCAGAAGATGAAGAAAATGAAGATATTGTGTTTGTTGCTGTCAAGGAAGATGTTTCAGACAAGAAGGCTCTTGTCTCCCACTTTGATAATTCCAGTGAGTGGATTATTGACAGTGGTTGTTCTCACCATATGACTGGTGACCAGAGCAAGTTTCTTTCCTTGGAAGAGTATGATGGTGGTGTGGTTCGCTTTGGTAATGCACCATGTATGGTCAAAGGCAAAGGGTCCATCTCTCTAAATGGAAAGAGTAGTGCTGACAATGTGTGTTGGGTTGATGGTCTAAGACACAATCTTCTAAGTGTTGCCCAGCTGAATGATAGTGGTCTCACTCTGGAATTCAAGAATGGAGTGTGCAGAATCAAAGGAAAGAATGGTGAATTGGTGGCCACCAACATGCAGACCAAAGGTAACCTATTTCAGCTGAATGCAAATATAAGTACATGTCTTATGGCTAAATTTGATGATAGTTGGATATGGCATAGGAGACTCTGCCATGTAAACTTTGATAACATTGTGAAAACCAATAAGATCAAGGCAGTTAGAGGGTTGCTGGTGCTGAGCAAACCAGAAAATACCTTGTGTAGAGAGTGTCAATTGGGGAAAATGTCTTCCTCAACCTTTAAAGGTAAACTTTTCACTGCTGACCATTTGCTTGATCTTGTGCATACTGATTTGTGTGGTCCTATGAAAACTAGGAGTGTGCAGGGTGATAGGTACTTCATGATTCTCACTGATGACTACTCAAGAATGATGTGGGTGAAATTCTTGAAAGATAAGTCTGAAGCCTTTGTAAAATTCAAAGCTTTCAGAGCATTAGTGGAGAAGGAAAGTAGTAAAAGGATCAAGTGCCTAAGAACTGATCAAGGAGGGGAATTCACTTCTGGTGAATTCAACAAGTACTGCGAAGAACATGGCATCAAGAGGCAACTGTCTACCCCCGGACTCCATAGCAGAATGGCCTAGCAGAGAGGAATAATCAGACTATGGTGGAAGCAACAAGAACAATGATGATTCAAGGAAAGGCTGCTCACACTTTTTGGAGAGAAGCGGTGAGCACTGTAGTCTACATAATGAATTGGGTACTCATCAAGAAAGGTAAGGATAAAACTCCTTATGAGTATTGGACCGGTAAGACACTTGTGGTTAGCTACTTTAGAGTGTTTGGTAGCAAATGTTACATCAAGAGTGAACACCAGAGCAAATTTAATGCGAAATGTGATGAGGGAATATTCCTAGGGTATTCCACCAAGAGCAAAGCTCTCAAGTTTTTCAATAATAGGACTCAGAGAATTATGGAAAGCATCAATGTAAGAGTTGATGACACCTCTAAGAAAATTGAGGAAACCGGTAGTGAGCAAGCGGTAAATGAACTGGTTGTAACCTTCTGGGAACCGATTGCCAATCAACCAAGTACTAGTGTTCCTACACCAGTAGATGTAGATGCTGCTACTGATAGAGATGAGGATGAAGAAGAAAAGCAAGATGAATCTATCAAGACCATTCCTTGGTATGTCAAGTTGAATCATGATCCTAAGTAGATCATAGGAGATAAGGATGTAAGAATCCTTACAAGAAGAAAGGTCAGAGAAAACTCAAGTATGATCTTTGAATTTGAGACTAAATAATTCAAAGAGGCACATAAAGATGAAGACTAGTTCAAGGCAATGGAAGAGGAACTTGACCAGATAGAGAGAAATGGTACATGGTCTTTGGCACCCAGACTGGAGCATAAAAATGTCATTGGTACCAAATGGGTTTTTAGAAATAAGCTAAATGAGGATGGCACAGTGATTAGAAACAAAGCTAAACTGGTGTGTAAAGGATATGCCCAAGAAGAAGGAGAAGACTATGGAGAAACCTTTGCTCCTATAGCCAGATTGGAAGGAGTTCGTATGCTTCTTGCATATGCAGCTTTTAAAGGATTCAAAGTATATCAAATGGATGTAAAATCTACATTCCTAAATGGTGTACTTGAAGAGGAGGTGTATATAGAGAAACCAGATGGGTTTTCCCTATCTAAAGATAGTGACATGGTGTGTAGGCTACACAAATCCTTATATAGTCTAAAGCAGGCACCTAGAGCTTGGTATGAATGCCTACACTCCCATCTTGTGAAGATTGGATTTGAGAGAACAAGCAAAGATAGAAATATCTACTTGAAGTCTGAAGGAGATCAGATCTTGATGTGTGAGGTATTTGTTGATGACATTATCTTTGGTGGAGATGACAAGATGAGTCATGAGTTTGCAGATGAGATGAAGAAAGAGTTTGAGATGTCACTCATAGGGGAGATTAAGTTCTTCATTGGACTACAGATTCAACAGATGAAAGATGGAATCTTTATCACTCAGTCCAAGTATGTCAAAGAGGTGTTGAAGACCTTTGGCATGGAAGATAGCAAACCGGTTGGTACACCAATGGTGATCGGTTGTAAACTATCCAAAGAGGATGACTCAACATTGGTTGATGAGAAGGAATATTGATCAAGTAAGTTGCATTATGTAGTGCATAGAAGACCAGATATTGCACACGCAGTTGACATTACTGCAAGGTTCCAGAAAAGTCCAAGAGAATCCCACTTGGTTGCAGTCAAGCAGATTCTTAGGTATCCGAAGGGAACTATTGATTATGGATTGTGGTATCCATATAGTAAGGATTTCAACTTGAAAGTATTCATAGATGTTGATTGGGTAGGTAATGTGGACAACTGGAAGAGCACAACCAGTGGTGCATTGTTTCTCGGTGGTAGACTGGTCTCATGGATGAGTAAGAAGAATATTTGTATCTCTTAGTCTACAACAAAAATAGAGTATGTTGCAGCTTTCATGAACTGCACTCAGACAATTTGGATGAAGCATGTATTAAATGGCTTCAAAGTTCTTGTATCTGAATGAGTAAGTATATTTTGTGACAATACTAGTGCAATTAACATCTCCAAGAATCTAGTTTTACATTCTAGAACCAAGCACTTTGAGCTTAAGTATCATTTCTTGAGGGAAAAGGTTCAGAACAAAGAGATTGCACTGGAACATGTTTCCATTAAGGAGCAGTTAGAAAACATATTCACCAAGCCTCTCCCAAAGGATACATTTATGTACTTAAGAGGTGAATTAGGGGTGCTGCCCCTTCAGGAGGTAAACTAAAGGTATATGCTCCACATTAGTCAAGTATTGCATAGTCAAAATTTTCTTCAGGATTGATGTGTTGAAGGATGCTACTCCGCAGGGGGAGTAGCATAATATAATAGGGAAGCTTGTGCCTCCACTTTGGCATTGTTGTCAAAGGGGGAGAAGAAGTGAAGAAGAGAAGATATCTACAGAAATTGGGGGAGAAGATGTGAAGCGGAGAGATATCTTTGTATATTTCCATCAATGCCAAAGGGGGAGATTGTTGGCATTATGTGAACCAGTATGAGGACATGATAACATTGTATGTTGTCATTGATGTCAATATGCTGAAGAAGAGAGAACCAGTATGTTACCAAGAACTAGTATATGTGAGAACTGGTATAACATTATGAACTGGTATGTGCCAAAGTGAAGTGGTGTGTTTGTTCAAGGTGAACAGGCATGTGGTTATGGGAACTAGTACAAGGAAGCTTTGTATGACTACCAGTTGGTAGTCTCAACTTCAGGGTTTTTGGTTGAAGTGCTTAAAACCTGTGTGACTCAATTGGTGACTTTGTGTGATGAGTTAGCATTGTAACGAAGAACAGATCATGTTGCCACTTCAGCCTTATGCACGTGAAGGATCTTGCATGAAGGAGATTGTTCCTATCTACCTTAGGAATGTGCGAAGTCTGTAAACAGTGATAACGCGTGATGGGTTATCAGCCGCCATGAAATCGGTGGAAAACAAACAATGGAGAATGTCTTGAGATTGGTTCAAGACTATTGCATTTAATGCAATGTGCTCAACAGTCAGGATTGAATCATTTGAATTGCTTAACCTAACAGGTTTAGGGTTTAGGGTTTATGCTACTGACCTATCTGTTTCCTATAAGGTCGATGTTGTGTTTCTTTTTGAGGTTGTTGGCAAAAGCTGTGTGTGTGTATCCAAGAGAAGAGATATGTGATTCTTGCTAGACCAGAGGAGAGAAGTGATACCTACAGAGTGTAAGTGGAGAAGGTGAAGAGGAGCTAAAGCAGATTTGCATTGTCATTGAGTGTTGTTACTAGATCATTGTAATACCTATTGATCTCTAACCACTTCAACAGTTGGAAAATCCCTTAACAAGGTAGCTTTAACCTACTTACTGTAAATCCTTTAACAGGGTGACTCAAAACCATTGAGCTCTTGAAATCCTCTAACAAGGTAACCTTTAACAGGGTTTAACCCTTAACTGGGTATTCTAGCCATCCCTTAACCGGGTGATCCCTAACAGGATCAGTTCCTAACAGAACCTATTGTATCAGTCTTTAACCAGACAAGGCTCCTAACAGAGTGAACTTCTAAAGAGTTCAAAAATAGCTTGTGGGTATTCATCCCCACTGTGGTTTTTCCCAGTTGAGTTTCCACATGAAAAATCTGTGTCATGTGTGGTGTTATTCATGTGATGGTTTAAGTGATTTGTGTCTGAAGGTAAATCATGTTGATCTAGCTATTTATATATCTTTGATGATAGATTACCTGTTTATGCACTAGGGTGAAATGGAAATGAAGTATTAGATAGTATGAAAAGATAAGTATTAACTGGTTTATGCTTGTCTTAGTTATTCTGGGTTTTGCCAGTTGTACTCTGTTTAAGACCAGTGTTACTATTTGTCTGCTTAAGCACAGTGTCTGTGGACAAACTAGTTTAGGATTGTGTTTTTGTCTGTACTGATTCACCCCCCCCCCTTTCAGTACTAGTTTGGTACTATCCATTCATCATTGAGTTATCAATGGCAACACTCAATGTGAAAAACATCCAAGTGCCAAGGAATGCCAGCAAGCTCCCTCAAAGATATGACTGATTTTCACATTAATACCACCTCTCCCCCTTTGAAATCAATGACAAAGGATGGATACTGAACCAAACAACTAACTACTCCCCCTAAGTAGTAGCATAATCTCATCAACCCCAATCAAATAAAATATCTGATAAGCTTACTGAATTGATGCATTCCTGAATCTCCAAGTCTCTTCTGGAGGGTTGGTAACCCCCAATTGATTTTTGAGATATTCAAAAGTATCTTTAGTCAATGGTTTAGTTAGAATATTTGCAATCTTCTCCTTAGTAGGCACATAAACCAATCTGACTTCCTTTGCTTCAACCTTTTTCCTTCAAGAAATTGTAATTTATAGAAATGTGTTTTAATTAGGAATGAAATACGGAATTCTTTGACATATCAATAGAAATAGTTTTATCACAGTGAATAACAATAGGCTCATCATAACTTACCCTTGTATCTTTTAGCATTTATTTCATCCATGAGATCTGAGTATAGTTGGTAGCAGCAACTACATATTCCACTTCAATAGTAGATAATGAAGTACATGATTATTTCTTGCTAAGCCATGAAACCAATATAATCCATAGGAGGTAGTTAAGCCATGTCATAAACCCTAGCACTGCGATGCACAACACAAGGAAACTAAGGGCAACACCATGCAATAATCCCCAAAGATTTGATCTTCAAATGATTTAGTTTCACATACCTTGGAGTCTTTGAATTTTCTTGATTTACTGACTCTTTCTCTTTTTCCTCTGTCACAGTTGAGTTTCTGATGCTACCGGAGTGACAGGTTCACTATTCTAAGTAACTTCATGCATTACTGGTTTAGGTCTGATAAATTCATCTTCCGGTCCACAATCATATGATCTGATTTGATTACTGCCATGTTCGTCCACCTTGACATTTATGCTCTTTGTTATCCTATTCAATCTTTTTTTATAACATCTATATGGTTTTCTCTTGGTAGAATAACCCAAAAATATTCCTTCATTACTTCTAGGATCAAATTTTCCCAATGCATAATCTCTTCTAATGTAACATTTACTTCCAAAAATTATGAAATATCTTATAGTAGGAGTATGACCAAACCATAATTCATAAGGAGTCTTACCAGTATCACCTTTTATGTGTAATCTATTGAAAATGTATACAACTATATTGACAGTTTCCCTCTGATAACTATCAAACAATTTAGCTTTGGTCATCATAGTCCTTACCACATCCAATATGGTTTTGTTCTTCCTTTCCACCAATCCATTCTGCTATGGAGGCCTAGGTGCAAAAATTTGTCTTCTGATTCCATTCTTCTCACAGAAGTTGTTGAATTCATCGGATTTAAACTCAGCGCCTTGATTTGATCTCAAACACTTTATCTTCAATCCTATCTCAATCTCAAGAATAGCTTTAAATATTTTGAATTTCTCAAAAGCTTCATATTTTTCTTTAAAAAATGCTACCATCATTCTAGAATAATCATCAATAAATAACATAAAGTATTTGTTACCTTGAAAAAATTTACTCCTTGCCGGTCCACACAGATTAGTATGAATAAGATCAAGAATTTCATTAGATTTATCATGTATGCTTCTAAAAGAAGTTTTGACTTGCCTACCCATTTGACATTCTCTACATATCGGATTATGAGGTTTGACAATTTTGGGCAAATCTCTGACACCCTATGTTGAACTAATCTTCACTATGCAATAAAAATTTACATGACACATCCTCTTATGTCATAACCAGCTTTCATCAATCTAAGCAATCAAGCAAGCTTTCTCACTAGAGTTCAAATGAAAGATGTTTCCATTGGTCTGAGTTCCGGAAGAAATTTCCAATCTAGATCTATTGATGATCTTTCATTTCCCATCCTTAAATTGTAAATGAAATCCTCTATCCACCATCTGACCTACACTTAAAAGATTATGCTTTAAGAATTCAACATAATAAACACTATTAGTGTTAGTCTTACCATCCAATGATATTGTTCTTGTTCGTTCCCAAAACCACAGATTGGAAAACCAAAAGACTTGCCAAATCCTCAAGTAGTCCAATCAGCCTTGGCCAACGAATAAGGATGGTCAAAGACCAAATCCCTCTGCACTTAAGGCTCCACTAAACCTAGGTGGGTGTACCTCTTCCTCTCAAGCACAAAAGAGGTTATTTATAGTGGACTTAAACCTTTTAGCAAGTTTACACAACTGGCAAATTATTGTTCTACAACTATGCTTTATTATGTGCTTTAACTGAATTCTTTGAAAATAAATAATTGTGAATGTATATTGAAAATGAGATTGCTTTCAGGACTTAAATGAAATTTGCATAGATCAGTTAATATAGGATTTGGGAAGAACATTTCTCTATCAAGGACCTTGAATGCATATAGATCAAAACCTTAAAAGATCAATAATAGACCAGTGCCTCTATCCAGGGATATATATGACACTTTGTGGACAAAATATCTAATCAAATCAAGAGACAATTTATCATAAACTATGAAGGTTCAATACGCATTACACAAACAATAAGAACTCAATCTTTCACTTAATGCAATGACATGTGATTCACATCATAGAAAATCTATAAACAAATTTATCAAGAGGACAAAGATAATCATCAACACAAAAGTGTACACAATATCTGGAAAAACGAAACAGTGAACCTTGTATATTAATCTTCAAGAAATAATTACATACATAAGCTGCACTTACAGATACTCTGTTATAGATTGCTTGCACAAAATGATACTTCTTCCTATAGACTTCTCTAATACAAAATGATATTCAATCCTTAAAGCAGTCTCTTGTTCTTATGACTCTCCTCCTTTTACATATAAGAATGACTCCCTATAAGTATGTCAATCAAAAGAAATATATGAAAGGACAAACCATTTCATTCACATAAGAGAAAGCTACAGACAGTTACAATCCAAAGGACACACCCTTTGGTTTAATAATTAATTATAATTGAGAATCCTTAAAAATAATAAATGATAATTAAATCATGTGTCTTTTATTCTCCTCCTTGATAAACTTCCTCAGCAAATATCCATACTCTTCTCATTATCTCCTGCACACAAGATAAGCCAATCAAATTCCTTGATTTGAAAATTAAACATATTCCACCTTAGCTTTTAGTTTGGAAGTCAATAATCTTCATATAATTACCTGTTTAAAATAATTCAATAAAACCAAAGTATTTTCTTTCTTTTAAGAAAATAATGTGCAAATATAACATTCATTGACATAAGATAATAATTTACCCTAAAAAATTGTCATATAAAATAAAAGAAAATACTTCCCTTTATAATGATATCCATGAATTAGTATTATTCTTTTGGCCAAACTTCCTCCCTCGGTGAACTATTCACAGGTCTTATCGACTTTGTAGTTTCATCGATACTTTTTATTTTATCAGCGGGACCACTTCTGATTTCTTCGATGTGCTTTATGTCAATAAAACTGATGCTTTCGGTGAATTCTTTTAGAGATATAACACAGCTAAGGTTTGTTCAATAAGTCACTTTATGAATTTGATGATGTGCCACATGACTACCAACTCATCACCACCGGACCCACCGTTTCACTTTGTTTCCTCTTTGTTGTTGATCCGCAATAGATATTGATCGTGCAAATTTCAATCGCAGAATAGCGATATCCATTGGATCTTCCATGATCTGCTCACTCTTTACCCCATTCTTTACTGCACGTCCTTTGTCACTGATCTGTAATGAATAACCATCATGCACTTTGCTATTGCGATATAGCAACAACCGTCAATCTCCCTCGGACCTACCAGCTCGTTATCTCTGCTTTTCATTTATGTGCCCTGCCACATGTTACTTTTGAATTGGTTTGTGAATCCATCTGGGCAGCGCTTCATCCACTACTTTAGCATCACTGGACCCACCACTCAACTTGGCTCTTCTTTGTTGCTGATCTGCGATAGGTACTGATCGTGCAACTTTCCATAGCGGAATAGCGACAACCGTTGGATCTCTTTCAACTTGCTCACTCTTTATCTCTTCGTCCATCTGTGTCATGTGTCAACCTCAGGTTTGCTTGCAGATCCACCTATTTGCCACCTAGACCTACCACCTCATCAGTCAATATGTCATGGGGGATAACTAACGAGCATCTTCATCTTACGGTATAGCGATGGTCATTGATCCACCTTCAACCTGCTCGATCGTTAACTTGCCTTTTCTACATGTGCTTTGTTGCTGATCCGCGATAGGTATCTGTCGTGCACTTTCCCATTGTGGTATAGTGACCACCATTGGATCATCCACCCGACCGTCAGATCTGCTTGACTTGCTTGATCTTTAGCCTCCATCCACATGAGTCTATCATAAAACTTTGATTGCCTCAAGATGCATGTCTACATGCGTGGGGTCCATAGGGTTAAGTCTTCACGCCAAAAGCCATTTATCTTTCAACAGTTATCATGCAAGTCGCTTTGGACTTAAACATTAAAAGAGCCTATCCCACAAACAATGTGGGATAAAGGCTTTCGCTCTTTTGGATAGCTCCATTTTCTTCAGTAATGCTCCTACAAAATGATTTACTAATATCCGACTAGAAAGATATGAATTTAGAATTGCATATTGTAAATTTGGATAAGTTGTATTTAGATTTTCCTTTAGAAAACATATCAAATAACCTCATATGAATTCAAAATTTGAAATGTAGGTCCTCACATATACATGTAATACAAAGGAATAATTAATTTGACTTGATAGTGTTGAGATAAAAAAGAATTATGGTTTGAAAAGGTATACCTGGCTTGATTCCAGAATTTGGGAAACATATACATACCTCGAGCTGACCTCTTGATGGATGCATTAGACCTGGTCTCTAAAAGTTAGAATTGAACGAACCTACTTGATTATAGATGTTACACATGATTGAACATAGAAATCTGCCTTTTGGCATGAATCTGGAACTCTAAAATTTGAAAATTTTAGGGTTCCAACAGTGGCTCTTTCTAGAGACATATGCTCCATGTGAGCATAGCGAGATCTCAGCTATCTCTGGATAAGCAAACCAAAATGAAAATTGAAAACATATAATAGAAAAGAAGAGAAAAACTATATTACTATAATACAAGAAATACTCCCTGATCATCAAGAGAAGAAATGCTTGAGGTATTGAGCATGGAATGGAAATTCCAACAATTCGCCATCAGTACCTTGCAAGTAATATGAGTTTTCTCCACCCTTTTCAAAGATGATATAAGGTCCTAACCAGAGTGCATCAAATTTTCCATGTTTTCCTTTGTCTTGGTCTTTGTCATTCCATTTGAGTACCCATCCATCATAGATAGCAATTCATTTCCTGTAACCTTCTTCAATAGAGCTTCCATGTTAGGCAAAACATAGTTATCCTTCAAAGATGAAACATTTAGATTTCTAAAATCTACACATAACCTAATATCACCATTTTTCTTTTGTACTGGTACTAAGTTTGAAACCCATGTTGAGTTCCTTATAGGCTCAATAATCCCTGCATTTCTCATTTTCATTAACTCTTCCTTCATCTTAGGAGCCAAGGTAGGGTTTATAGGCCTTTGCTTTTTCCTGGAGGGTTTAGCATCCAGTTTTAATGGTACCTCATGCTGAAAAAGGTCTTTTTTGTATGATTTAAGGTCATCATATGACCAGGAAAAGACATGCCTATACTTCCTCAATAAATTTATCAATGCTATTCTAATCTTTGGTGTGATCTTTTTCCCAATATACACTTCTCTTGGATTTCTCTCACTTCCCAAGTTTAATTTTTCAACACCTTCACACCCTCCTGAACTAGGTCTAAAACCAGTCATGTCTTTATCATCAAACATTTTTTCCAACTCTACCAATCCCTTAGGGATTTTATTTATCTTCAGCTGCAACACCTCCTACCTGAGCACTGTCTTTGTGCCATCCTTGTCTTCTACAAGTCCATTCCAATCAATCTGCTAGTCTGCATACTGATCTTCACAAAAGAGAAATCTTAGCGTATCCCTATTATCATCAAACACTTGCCAACTCTTAACATTATCAGGAACAGATGGTCTTGTTTTAATTTCAACTTGTGTAATATCATCAAAAGGGATATCATTATGTTTAATTGCCAGGTTAGCCATAAAGTCCACCAAAATATTATTGGACCTTTCAGTCCATTTTATGGAAAAAGCATCAAAAAGTTCAATATAATCCCAAACCTCATTCCTATAACTTCTTAATTTTATTTTTTTTGCAGAAAATTTGCCTCTAACTTGTGAAACAACTAATTCTGAATCACCATAAATTGTTAGTAACTTAATGTCATGCCTGTTTTCTAATTTAAGTCCTAATAAGAGATCCTCATATTCAGTAATATTATTAGTACATTCAAAAGCCAATGAGAAAGAGTATTTAAAATATTTTCCATTAGGTGAAATAAACACAACTCCTACTCCATTTCCATCCTTACTGCAGGCACCATCAAAATACAATTTCCAAATTAAACTTTCATTGTGTTTAACAACCTCTGCAATTTTTTCAATTTCTAAAGGTTTAGAAATACTTACCTGAAAGTTGTCCATATCAAAATGGAAAAAGCAAGTTACTTGTGTCATGCCCAAAATTTTGGGCACAAACGGAATAAATATTGTTTTTTAATACTCAACTAAGTACGATTAACTTAAATAAAATAATGCAAACTAGTTTGGTCTTAACTATATTTTGTGTAAAACATCAATTGAATTAATCAAGCGATAATTAATCTAAGTCACGAACAAGCTAATATCTCTCCAAGAGAGTTATCGCTGATCTTCCTTTAATAAATAATTAAACTCCCTTAGCAATTAATCTCAAACTAAATATATATTTTCTAAAATTAATTGATGGAAGAAAATAATAATTTCCTATAGTTCCTTAACTACTTGGGGTCTAAAAATTAATTTACTCTAACTCTTTGATTAGATTAACCCCTTAAGTAAAATGTCCCTTAATCAAAAGGTGCCTAATAAATTCCAAAATAAAGGGGGCCAACTTGACACACATGGGTCCTTTATTTTAAACCTCCTAGGTTAATCCTACCAAGAGTTTCAGGAATAAACCTTCCTATAAAAATTCTTCTACATTTGTCAAATAATAAAAAAAAATGCAAAACTTAGTTTTACAACTAACAATTTTAATTTCAAATAATTATAAAACTTTACCTACTTTTATATATATATATATATATATATATGTATATATGTATATATATATATATATATATTTATATATGTATATATATATATATTTACTCATAAATTTTATATATATTTTTATGAATACATTCTAAAGAGAAGGTGGGGCTTTTATTTTATTGTATTAATTTACCCTCTTTTAACATTCCCACCCCATACCTATTTTTAAAAAAGAACTAAATGTGTTTGCCCTAACCCGAAAATAGGGTTAGGGCTTGTGTGAGAAAATAACATTCACACTTTTCTTTATTTCTCTTGAGTGTGTGTGCTGTGTGTGTGTATGTTTTATTTTTTATTTTTTTTTGTGAGTGTGTGTGTGCAGGTGTGGACGCGGCGGCCCGAGCTCAACCCTTGGCCGAGCC
Source organism: Cryptomeria japonica (assembly GCF_030272615.1). NCBI lineage: Eukaryota > Viridiplantae > Streptophyta > Pinopsida > Cupressales > Cupressaceae > Cryptomeria > Cryptomeria japonica. Next base: position 364,464,108 of record NC_081410.1, on the reverse strand, counting down.
GAAGAGAGGAGGGCGGAGAGAGGGCCGAGCAGCCAAAGGAGACGGCGGGGCAGAGAGAGGGTTCTCTTTGCGTGAGGAGTGAGCGGCGGTGGGCGGTGGCTTCCCCCGGCCACCACTATGCTTACCCACAGTGCGGCCGCGCACCGTCCACTGTGGGTAATCACAGTGGTGGGTCGGGAGCTGCCTCCACTGTGGTTGCCCGCAGTGGGGGACCCGGTGCCGTTCACTGTGGTTTCCCACAGTGACGGCGCCGAGCCCTCCACTGTGCGCAACCACAGAGGGAGCACGGCCGCATGCCCTTTTCCCCCATTTTTTGCAGGGTTTCGGTACCTTGGGGTTATTAGAATTCCCCCCTTTTTTTTATTATTATTATTTTTTTTTTAATGGTGTTTACAAAATGAAAGGAAATAACTCATATAAACACAATAAATAAATAAATATATATATTAATAAATCCATTTTTTTTTTTTTTAAGGATTAACATGCAATAACATGAACCAACTTTATATATATGTATATATATATTTATATATATATAAATATATGTATATTTATATAAAATATGTGTAAATAGATTTAGTAAAATACATTCCTGTTTCTTTATTAGTTTTATAACAGAATATCAGAATATCATTTAGGGAAATAAAATGTATATATATATATTGCTACTTTTTAAATCTATGACCCATTTAGGCTTTTATTTGAGTTTAATATTTCTGTGTACCTTTAAAATGCATTCCATATTTTCCTAATATTATTTGCAGATTGACTAATGAGGAAAGATATATATTTTTTTTTTGTAGGCAAAATAAACTAAGTCTAAATTCTAATCTTTTTTGAAAGGAGATAGACTACTATAATAAGTTTCATTTTCTGCATTAAATGGGAAAATAAATGACTGTTTTTATTTATTTGCAGCAGCATTAATATAGCTAAATGAACATGTAGAAAGCAGAAATAAATTTTTCATCTGCCAAATAAACATAAATGCAACAACATTTTTTTTTTTGAAGATTTAAATACAAACTAATTCATTTCCTCTTCCTTTTTGCAAAACTAGCCAAGTAGGAGAAATATTTATATTTCTTTAGCAAGTGTAAATACAAAGTATGTTTGAAATACAAATGGGTTTGAAAGTAAAACAACCATATTTTCCTTCCATGGTAATATGAATACACTATATGCACTTCTTTTTTTTTAAATAAATACAACAAAACACTTCTTTTTTTTTTTAAGCTAATATTGAATACATATTTTTCTTCAACTTTTCTGCAACACAAGAACAACAACTAGGCTCTTTATTCTTTCTTTTCCCATCCCAAGCAACTTGCAATAAAACACAACTTTGACCATGGAGAGCTCACCTCCCAGCCTAGGCTTACTAGAAGCCACCCCCGAGCTTGGAGAACCAAGCACTAGACGGGTTACAAGCAAGCAAACAACACAACATATAGGTCATACACTCAACAAACATCTTTCCATCCCAAGCTACACTTTCACCACACTTTGTGATGATCATTCCACGGGTGGAAGTGGACCAAGTACCATTGGGGAGATTGTAAGCCAAAAGAAATTACAATTCAAGCCACCTCATGGCAATACAAAATACAACAAAAGATACCTCCTCATGCCTTATGTCCCCCAAAGGCTCAAGGCCACATTTTCTCCCCTTATGACCCCCAAATGCATACACAAGGCTATGCAGCAAGGGCCACAAGGGACACCCTTGAGATCACTCTCCATGAGGAGAGCCTCTCACCCAAGGCTGTCATACTCCTTCCACCCCAAGACCATCTTACTCCCCCAAGAGTAGGAGGTCTTAGACACTCCCAAAACATGAACACATAGAACACATAAACATAAACATAGAAATGAAAGCTTACACTTTTTTTTTTTCAACAACAATTACATAAACACAACTTTTTCAACAAGCTTTTCTTTCTTTCAACAAAACAACATAAACAACATAAATAAGAGGAAATAAAACCAACCTTATTCTGCCAATAGGTATGTTAGATTTAGTTGGGGATGAGCTGCCCAATTCCACACAAACTTTTCTCCAATCTTTCCCCAAAATTCTACTCTACTACTAATTTTCAAAACAAGAGCATAATCTCCAAAAATGGAGAGTGGGTGATTACTCACTAAGTCCCTAATCCTTGCCTAAGAAGGCCTCTCACACACTTCCCAACCCCTTGGGTGAGGTGAGAGTTCCCATTGGTTGCTCTTCCCAAACTCTTACACATTACTAAAATTGGAAAGGGAAAAGGTGAGAGAGGATGGGGAAGAGAGTTTGACATCAAAAGGGAAGGTTGTCTATCCTAGGAGGAACTTTCTAAGTTGAATTTTCGTTCACCTTGGAAAAACCACTTTTTGAGGTGACTAAACAGTCACATGGGAGAAGTCACATGTTTCAAAATACCCCTAACCCATAGGTATACCCTTTGGACCTTTGGAAAAGCCCTAAAACTGACCCTAGGAGTCCATTTAACCCCTTAGAAACCCAACTGAAGTTTACCTACGGGTCAAACCTAAGTTGACCACTCCCAAGACTCCCTACCCAAGGCAAATTTGGGACCACTCTCATGTTTTTTTTTGAATGGCTTTGGTAGAAACAAAACTCCCTCCAAGAGACAAGTCAAAATCAATGACACTAATCAGCACATGTGTCAAGTGACACAATAAAAATATAATATAAAAATCACACATGGAATTTGTCTCTTGTAGGCTTACACTTATACATAAAAATTAATTTTAACACTCAAGCATCATACACTTCACAAATAAAATACATTACAAATGGGGTGTTGTCTCTCCAAATAGACAACCCCTGGCTTAACAAGCGTACATTGGTCTAGGTTTGGTTCTCCATATAAATTCCATGGTCACATGGATAATTTTCCTGCGCATCTCAATTAACACATTAGTAATTCCAAATAATCACAATTATACATAATTAAATACATGGATTTCATTGCACATCAAACACTCATACATTGTCAACAATAATTCAATATCTCATTCAATTAAATCCAATTTCACATAAGCAATTAACATAATTCACAAAATTGAACCATTCATAAAATAAGCATCATTTTTCTATCATCAAAATGAAGTCCTGCAATTCCAATAATGACATTCACCATTTCAAAATAATTCTATTCTAACAACATATAAAGTTTCATAATCATCATGCATAGAATAAAGAATCAATATATGTCAATGTGATCCAATCATGAAATCATATAGGTTCTAAATCCATAAAGCATAAAATAAAGCATCCATAATAGTCTCAATATGCAAATAACTGAAAATATCAAACTGAGTCGGGGTAGGGCCTCACACCCTCCCCCTCTAGGCATGAACTTCCTCCTGGAGTTCATTAAAAAGGTGGGGGTACTGTGATCTCATACATGATGCATCCTCCCATGAGGCTGTAACCTCATCATAGCAATCCCACTAGACCCTAACCTGGTCTAGCTCTCGGCCTCGAAGACCCAGCGTCCGACGTGCCAAAATGCGAATGGGCTCCAAAGCTAGCTGCCTGTCCGACTCCACCTGCAAGGCATCCCAATCTAGAATATGAGACTCATCATAGATATACTTTCTCAAAACTGAAACATGAAACACATCGTGGATGCCTGACAGGCTAGGTGGCAATGCTAGATGGTAGGCAATTGGTCCTATCCTCTCAAGGATCTCAAATGGTCCTACAAATCGAGGTGCGAGCTTAGAACCCTTTCCATATCAGATTGGACTCTTATGCGGTCGCACTCTCAAGAAGACTCTGTCTCCAACCAAGTAGCTACGATCTACCCTCTTTGCATCTGCATATTTCTTCTGTCTATCCTGTGCCTCTCTAAGATGCTGCCTAATCAAATCCACCTGCTACTCCATATCCCGAACTATCTCTGGACCAATAGCAACTCTGTCCTCTATGCGGTCCCAACTCAATGGTGTCCTACAAGGTCTTCCATATAATGCCTGATAGGGTGGCATCCCTAAGGACGTGTGATGCCCATTTTTATAGGCAAACTCCACTAAGGGAAGGTACTCTTCCCATCAGGTCTAGTGATCCATGACATACATGCGAAGCATATCCTCTAACACCTGATTAACTCTCTCTGTCTGGCCGTCCATTTCCGGATGATAGGCTGTACTAAAATTGAGCTTGGTACCCATAGCTGCCTGTAATGCCTTCCAAAAGGAAGATATGAAGAGGGAATCCCTGTCGAAAATGATCTTGTGTGGAACACCATGAAGTCTGACAATGTCTCACAAAAACACCTGTGCTACTGCTGGTGCTGTGAAGGTGGTATGAACTGGTGAAAAGTGAGCCACTTTGGTCAACTTGTCAACCGTCACCAAGATGGCATCATGGTGGCGAGATGACATAGGGAGACCAATGATGAAATCCATGGATATAGTATCCCACTTCCACTCTGGTATAGCATGAGATTGGAGCAACCCACCTGGATGGCGGTGCTCCGCCTTGACTCTCTGACACTCAAGGCATCGGGCTACCAACTCAGCAATAAGCTATCGCATACCTGGCCAATGGTATAGTTCCCTCAAGTCTGCATGCATCTTCTTGACCCCGGGATGTGCTGCATAAGGAGCTCTATGAGCCTCTATGATAATGAACTCCCACAATCCCCCAGAAGAAGGTACATAGATGCGCCCTCTATGGCGTAATAAACCATCAGACTCTAAGGAATAATCCACATATTTTCCTTCTAAAGTTTCCTAAGATCGTATAGCCTGGCAAACCTCTAAATACCATCTGTCCTCTGGCAACTGTTGCATGATCCGATCTCTCAAATCCGTGCTCATAGACATGGTGTATACCTCATGACGTCTCCTACTCAAAGCATCTACAACTACATTTTCTTTCCCTTTGATGTAGTGAACGTCAAAATCATACTCGCACAAGAATTCCATCCATCTCCTCTGACGTGCATTAAGATTCGGCTGAGTGAATATGTACTGAAGGCTCTGATGGTCTGAGTGCAACTCAAAATGATGACCCAAAAGGAAATGTCTCCATCTCACAAGTGCATGCACTACTATTGCAAGCTCAAGGTCATGAGTAAGGTAATTAAGCTCGTGAGTCTTGAGTTTCCTAGACTCAAAAGCTATAGCTCTACCACTTTGCATAAGGACTGCTCCTAAACCCTCTAGCAAAGCATCTATGCAAACCATGAAATCAGCTGAAGGATCTAGTACTACAAGGATAGGTGCGGTAGTAAGTGCCTTTTTAAGTTCCTGAAAGGCCTTCTCGTACTTCTTCGTCCACTCAAACTTCTTCCCTTTGCACTGAAGAGAAGTAATAGGATGAGCAACTCTAGAGAATCCCTCAACAAAACATCAATAATAACCTGCTAAGCCCATGAAGTTCCTGACCTCTGTCACACAGGTAGGTGCTGGCCAATCCATAATGGCTCTGATCTTTGAGGGGTCTACTGAGATCCCATCACCGGATATAACATGACCAAGGTACTTGACCTCTATTCTAAAGAAAGCACACTTTGACAAACTACCATACAACTGATTTTCCCTCAAACACTGCAAAACCTATCTCAAGTGCTCCTCATGTTCCTCCTCATTCCGTGAATATATCAATATGTCATCAAGAAACACAATCACAAAATGATCGAGGAATGTACAGAATACTCCATTCATGAGACTCATGAAAACTGCTGGGGCATTCGTAAGACCAAATGGGACCACGGTGAACTCATAGTGGCCATATCTAGTGTGAAATGCGGTCTTGTGGATATCACTATCCACTATCCTCAACTGATGGTACCCTAACTTTAGATCAATCTTGGAAAATACTTTGGCACCCTGAAGTTGGTCAAATAAATCATTGATCCTGGGCAATGGATATCGGTTCTTGATGGTTACTTTGTTCAACTAACGGTAATCCATGCACAATCGGAGAGATCCATCCTTATTCTTCACGAAGATGACTGGTGCACCCCAAGGGGATACACTAGGGTGAATGTGGCCCTTCTCTAGGAGTTCCTCAAGCTACATCTTGAGCTCATTAAGCTCATTTGTGGTCATTCTATATGGTGCTCATGAAATTGTTTCGGCTCCTGGAACAAGGTCTATATGAAAATCAATCTCTCTACGGGGTGGCATACCTGGTAACTCTGAAGGAAATACATCTGAAAATTCCTTAAGGATAGGATGGTCATCAATAGATGGTTCCTTTTCCTCTTCTTCCTCTCTATCACTAATGGTGATGGCAAATAACTGACATCCCTTTCGCATGCTCCGCTTAAGCTACATGGCGGAGATCATACGAAGAGACACAGGTCTCTGAATTCCAGTGATCACTATGGGAGAGCCATGATCATCCTCACACTTGATCCTTTTCAGGCGACAATCCATCTTGGCTCTGTGGGCATAAAGCCAATCCATGCCAAGTACGACGCCATAAGATCCGAGTGGTGTAACTCTAAGGTCTACTAAGGTGGTGGTATTACCAATCTGAAGCTGACAACCCTTAACCTCTGATTCCACTGACACTCTAGCCCCTAAAGCTAATTCCACTTCCCAACTAACCTCTTGTCTAATTGCCACTAGCCCGCAACACTCCACAACCAATGGAGATATAAAAGAGTCAGTAGCTCCTGAATCAAATAATATAGATACACTGCTACCTCTGATCATACCTGCTACCTTAATAACCATGGTATGATGCTCTGCCTGGCGGTTGTCAACCGCTGCGAAGACCCTATGGGACTTTCCCATATCCCCAACTGTAGGCTCTGATGCTGCCATCCTCTGATTTCCTGCCATCAGACCCTGAGGACACTCTCTCGCCATGTGTCCCATGGCTCCACATATGAAGCAAGCGCCACGTGCCTGAAACTGCACTCCCTGTGGTCTAGAGAAAGACTGTCCCCCTGTCCTGCTAGAACCACTGTACCCACCTCTAGAAGACTGCTGAGTTCTCACCGGAGGTGTGTAAGGAGCCTGAGACCTCTGATCTTGCCTCTGACCCTGTGACTGCCACTGCTTGGGCTTCGTGCCCTGCTGACTTTGCGGAGGCCTTTGCCTCTGGTTTTGCTGTGACTGCTGCAGAGGAGGGGGTTCGGAGAACCCCGATGTGTGTCTGTTGTTACCTTTCCAATGGGGTTTTTGGAACCCATAAGTTTGTGGTGTAGGGTTACGGTTCTGGAACCGATCCTTCGAGTCCTGTGGTCTGACCTGAATATCCTCGGCTATCAAAGCCTTCTCCATGGCAACCCAAAGGCTCCCTGGAGCGGCCATTCTCACTGGTCCTGCTATGCCAGAATTCAATCCTCTAATAAATCGATTGACGAGAAGCTTCTCATCCTTCAGGTAGTCTACATACGGTAAGAGTTCAAAGAACTTGTTCTTGTACTGGGTCACTGAAAGACCCTTCTGCTGGAGGTCATGAAACTCATCCACCCTACGCTATCTGAAATGCTCTGATAAGTACCTCTCTCTGAATCTCTCTGTGAAAATCTCCCAAGTGAGGGTCTCTATCTCTAAGCCACACTTATATTCTTCCTATCTCCACCATGTGGATGCTGTTCCTCGCAATAGGTGAACCGCTGCACATGCTTTTAGATTGCTCTCATAAGAGCGCAATGCAAAGCACCTATCTAGGCTTAAAAGCCATGCCTCTTCTTCTACCCCGTCAGTAGATCCCCCAAAAGATGGTGGCTGAAGATGCATAACCTCTCTGATTAGATCCCCTGGATCCCAACGTGCCCTCTCAATATACACTGGTGCTACGGCTGGAGGTGGTGCTGGTAGGTGAATGGACTCGGGCTCATACCCAGCCTGACTCTCTATGGGATTAGGAGGTGGACTCCTACTCCATTCCCGTTCTACTTTTCTATGGCTTCCTGAGTTCTGGTTCTCAACATTATGATCTACTGCCGGAAGCCTATCCTGGACTATGCCAATCAGGTTCTGTAGAGCTACCAAGATGTCTCGGTTTGGGTCAACTGATCGTTCGGGAGGAGCTGCTGGGTCCACTTCCTAAACCAATTCCTCCCTAATGACCTCTTCGTGTGCCATGCGTTCACGCCTAGGGCCTCTACCATGTTTGTGAGCTTGTCGCGCTGTTGGAGGCATCCTTTTTAAGAAAATAAAATAAAATGAAATAAATAAATATTCTAGGAGAAATATTTTAGCTAATTTAAAAATAAATATAATAAAATTAAATATAATTTAATTAATTAAATAATTATAGCGAAACGTAATGGAGTAAGGTTCCTAGTGTTGGCAACCTTGCTCTGATACCAAAATGTCATGCCCAAACTTTTGGGCACAAACGGAATAAATTTTTTTTTTTAATACTCAACTAAGTACGATTAACTTAAATAAAATAATGCAAACTAGTTTGGTCATAACTATATTTTGCGTAAAACATCAATTGAATTAATCAAGCGATAATTAATCTAAGTCACGAACAAGCTAATATCTCTCCAAGAGAGTTATCGCTGATCTTCCTTTAATAAATAATTAAACTCCCTTAGCAATTAATCTCAAACTAAATATATATTTTCTAAAATTAATTGATGGAGGAAAATAATAATTTCCTATAGTTCCTTAACTACTTGGGGTCTAAAAATTAATTTACTCTAACTCTTTGATTAGATTAACCCCTTAAGTAAAATGTCCCTTAATCAAAAGGTGCCTAATAAATTCCAAAATAAAGGGGGCCAACTTGACACACATGGGTCCTTTATTTTAAGCCTCCTAGGTTAATCCTACCAAGAGTTTCAGGAATAAACCTTCCTATAAAAATTCTTCTACATTTGTCAAATAATAAAAAAAAATGCAAAACTTAGTTTTACAACTAACAATTTTAATTTCAAATAATTATAAAACTTTACCTACTTTTATATATATATATATATATATATATATATATATATATATATATATATATATATATATATATATATGTATATATGTATATATATATATATTAATATATGTATATATATATATATATATATATTTACTCATAAATTTTATATATATTTTTATGAATACATTCTAAAGAGAAGGTGGGGCTTTTATTTTATTGTATTAATTTACCCTCTTTTAACATTCCCACCCCATACCTATTTTTAAAAAAGAACTAAATGTGTTTGCCCTAACCCGAAAATAGGGTTAGGGCTTGTGTGAGAAAATAACATTCACACTTTTCTTTATTTCTCTTGAGTGTGTGTGCTGTGTGTGTGTATGTTTTATTTTTTATTTTTTTTTGTGAGTGTGTGTGTGCAGGTGTGGATGCGGCGGCCCGAGCTCAACCCTTGGCCGAGCCGAAGAGAGGAGGGCGGAGAGAGGGCCGAGTGGCCAAAGGAGACGGCGGGGCGGAGAGAGGGTTCTCTTTGCGTGAGGAGTGAGCAGCAGTGGGCGGTGGCTTCCCCCAGGTGCCACTATGCTTACCCATAGTGCGGCCGCGTGCCGTCCACTGTGGGTAATCACAGTGGCGGGCCGGGAGCCGCCTCCACTATGGTTGCCCGCAGTGGGGGACCCGGTGCCGCTCACTGTGGTTTCCCACAGTGACGGCGCTGAGCCCTCCACTGTGCGTAGCCATAGAGGGAGCACGACCGCGCGCCCTTTTCCCCCATTTTTTGCAGGGTTTCGGCACCTTGGGGTTATTAGAATTCCCCCCCCTTTTTTTATTATTATTATTTTTTTAATGGTGTTTACAAAATGAAAGGAAATAACTCATATAAACACAATAAATAAATATATATATATATATATATATTAATAAATCCATTTTTTTTTTTAAAGGATTAACATGCAATAACATGAACCAGCTTTATATATATGTATATATATATATTTATATATATATAAATATATGTATATTTATATAAAATATGTGTAAATAGATTTAGTAAAATACATTCCTATTTCTTTATTAGTTTTATAACAGAATATCAGAATATCATTTAGGGAAATAAAATGTATATATATATATATATATATATATATATATATATATATATATATATATATATATATATATATATATATATATATATATATATATATATATATATATTGCTACTTTTTAAATCTATGACCCATTTAGGCTTTTATTTGAGTTTAATATTTCTGTGTACCTTTAAAATGCATTCCATATTTTCCTAATATTATTTGCAGATTGAATAATGAGGAAAGATATATTTTTTTTTTTTGTAGGCAAAATAAACTAAGTCTAAATTCTAATCTTTTTTGAAAGGAGATAGACTACTATAATAAGTTTCATTTTCTGCATTAAATGGGAAAATAAATGACTGTTTTTATTTATTGGCAGCAGCATTAATATAGCTAAATGAACATGTAGAAAGCAGAAATAAATTTTTCATTTGCCAAATAAACATAAATGCAACATCATTTTTTTTTTTGAAGATTTAAATACAAACTAATTCATTTCCTCTTCCTTTTTGCAAAACTAGCCAAGTAGGAGAAATATTTATATTTCTTTAGCAAGTGTAAATACAAAGTATGTTTGAAATACAAATGGGTTTGAAAGTAAAACAACCATATTTTCCTTCCATGGTAATATGAATACACTATATGCACTTCTCTTTTTTTTAAATAAATACAACAAAACACTTTTCTTTTTTTTTAAGCTAATATTGAATACATATTTTTCTTCAACTTTTCTGCAACACAAGAACAGCAACTAGGCTCTTTATTCTTTCTTTTCCCATCCCAAGCAACTTGCAATAAAACACAACTTTGACCATGGAGAGCTCACCTCCCAGCCTAGGCTTACTAGAAGCCACCCCCGAGCTTGGAGAACCAAGCACTAGATGGGTTACAAGAAAGCAAACAACACAACATATAGGTCATACACTCAACAAACATCTTCCCATCCCAAGCTAAACTTTCACCACACTTTGTGATGATCATTCCATGGGTGGAAGTGGACCAAGTACCATTGGGGAGATTGCAAGCCAAAAGAAATTACAATTCAAGCCACCTCATGGCAATACAAAATACAACAAAAGATACCTCCTCATGCCTTATGTCCCCCAAAGGCTCAAGGCCACATTTTCTCCCCTTATGACCCCCAAATGCATACACAAGGCTATGCAGCAAGGGCCACAAGAGACACCCTTGAGATCACTCTCCATGAGGAGAGCCTCTCACCCAAGGCTGTCATACTCCTTCCACCCCAAGACCATCCTACTCCCCCAAGAGTAGGAGGTCTTGGACACTCCCAAAACATGAACACATATAACACATAAACATAAACATAGAAATGAAAGCTTACACTTTTTTTTTCAACAACAATTACATAAACACAACTTTTTCAACAAGCTTTTCTTTCCTTCAACAAAACAACATAAACAACATAAATAAGAGGAAATAAAACCAACCTTATTCTGCCAATAGGTATTATAGATTTAGTTGGGGATGAGCTGCCCAATTCCACACAAACTTTTCTCCAATTTTTCCCCAAAATTCTACTCTACTACTAATTTTCAAAACAAGAGCATAATCTCCAAAAATGGAGAGTGGGTGATTACTCACTAAGTCCCTAATCCTTGCCTAAGAAGGCCTCTCACACACTTCCCAACCCCTTGGGTGAGGTGAGAGTTCCCATTGGTTGCTCTTCCCAAACTCTTACACATTACTAAAACTAGAAAGGGAAAAGGTGAGAGAGGACGGGGAAGAGAGTTTGACATCAAAAGGGAAGGTTGTCTATCCTAGGAGGAACTTTCTAAGTTGAATTTTCGTTCACCTTGGAAAAACCACTTTTTGAGGTGACTAAACAGTCACATGGGAGAAGTCACATGTTTCAAAATACCCCTAACCCATAGGTATACCCTTTGGACCTTTGGAAAAGCCCTAAAACTGACCCTAGGAGTCCATTTAACCCCTTAGAAACCCAGCTGAAGTTTACCTACGGGTCAAACCTGAGTTGACCACTCCCAAGACTCCCTGCCCAAGGCAAATTTGGGACCACACTTATGTTTTTTTTTCAATGGCTTTGGTAGAAACAAAACTCCCTCCAAGAGACAAGTCAAAATCAATGACACTAATCAGCACATGTCAAGTGACACAATAAAAATATAATATAAAAATCACACATGGAATTTGTCTCTTGTAGGCTTACACTTATACATAAAAATTAATTTTAACACTCAAGCATCATACACTTCACAAATAAAATACATTACAAATGGGGTGTTGTCTCTCCAAATAGACAACCCCTGGCTTAACAAGCGTACATTGGTCCAGGTTTGGTTCTCCATATAAATTCCATGGTCACATGGATAATTTTCCTGCGCATCTCAATTAACACATTAGTAATTCCAAATAATCACAATTATACATAATTAAATACATGGATTTCATTGCACATCAAACACTCATACATTGTCAACAATAATTTTACATCTCATTCATTTAAATCCAATTTCACATAAGCAATTAACATAATTCACAAAATTGAACCATTCGTAAAATAAGCATCATTTTTCTATCATCAAAATGAAGTCCTGCAATTCCAATAATGACATTCACCATTTTAAAATAATTCTATTCTAACAACATATAAAGTTTCATAATCATCATGCATAGAATAAAGAATCAATATATGTCAATGTGATCCAATCATGAAATCATATAGGTTCTAAATCCATAAAGAATAAAATAAAGCATCCATAATAGTCTCAATATGCAAATAACTGAAAATATCAAACTGAGTCGGGGTAGGGCCTCACAACTTGATCCAGATCCACTTCCTCTATGAGGTAGGGAGATCTTGGTTCTCTGTTGATTCTTACCTCTTCTCTTTTGACCGAGATGGTAGCATATGATAGATCTAATTGCACATATCCACCTACCAAGTTTGACCACTATTTGGATAGCAACATTCCATAGTTCGCAGGCACTTGCACAACTGTTACATCTATTTTATAGGTAGTGTCTGGACAAGCTAGAAATATGAACTCAATATCCTTCATGATCCCAACCACTAGGACTGACCTATTATCCATTGCATAACATTTTCCATAAGGGGTATCTACCTTCATTCCCAGCTCTTTCATGACATCCTCTGGCATAATATTTATTATTGCTCCTGAGTCTATCATGTTGTTTCTTACCATCTTATTGTTTATAAGCAGTGTTAAATAAAAAGGATCCACTTGTGCAAAGTTTTTCGTAATGAACATGCCCAGATATACCACAAGAGGATCTTCTTTTGATTTTGTATTTTATTTATTGGCATCACCCACATTTGATATGATTTTCAAAGTCTCATTCTTGTAATCTGGAAATTTTGTCACTTCAAGTAAAGGCATAGAAATTTTTACCTGAGACAATGCTTGAGACATAAAAGTTCCACAGTTTGAAAGAGGCTTACTAATTTGTTTTTTCTCCATAGGCTTGACCAACTTTGGGGCATCAATCTGCTTTGCTAGTTCACTTGGAGCCTCCTTTCCTTTCTTGTCATTTGCCTCCTTGTTCACATTTTTTTTTGAGACTTTTGCGAATATTCCTGTGGGTCTCCCTTGTTTAGGATTCATTGTTTTGTTTCTCAGTTGGTAATTACTATTGGCCTAGGCAATAATAGCCACTGTGAATGCTCTCTTCTCTTCTTCAGCCAAGTTTCTCAAAGAAGGCACTGCTTCCTCTTGAAACAATTTTCTCAAGACAGAGATATCTTCATCATCATCAGAAAAAACATGTTGTATGCTATACTGTTGATCGTTTCTCATCCTTTGCATATCTGAATGTTTCTCTTCCTCAAATGAATCCTCATCTCTACCCCACATAGGATCTAATGACAAAACATTAACTGTAGGCTCATATTCCTCTTCTTGATGCCAATCCTCCATCAAGCCCTATGTAATCATGCATTGATCTTCATCATGGGGAAGATTGCAGACCTCACACCATGGGAAATCTCCAACAAAGTTATTTTCTCTCTTCATTGGATTTGGAGTTTCTTTACTCGGATTTGGTTTTACTGGCTTCCCATCCTTCCAATTGGTGTTATAAGGCATATCATGGAGTCTGGGCCTATTGAAATTCATTTGCTTATTATTTCTATATGGTGGCTTTTCATTAAGATTTTGTTTACCTTTTATGTCCTTAAGCATGTCCATGATCTGAGTAAGGTCATCTTTCTTGGGAACCCTAGGATTGTATAGCTTTGGGTCATCTCTTTTAGCAATTTTCCCAGCAACCTTCCTATTGTTCTCAATGGTAGCAGCAATATTGAATGCTTGTTGTAGAGTATTAGGTCTATGAGACAAAATCTCATAATGGGTTTTGCTATCAAAAGAACTCAAATAAAAGTTAATTAGAAATGAATCAACGGGTCTGACATCTCTGGGTATTCTATTTAATACTTTATTAAACCTTTTATTAAACTCAGCAACTGATTCATTCTGATTTTTCTTTTTACTTGTTAATTCATGGGATGCAAATGAAGGATCATTGTGATCTCCAAATTCTTTCAAGAACAATGTTACAAACTCATCCCAACTACTGATACATCCATAAGGAAGGTTTCTATACCATTCTCCTGCATCTTCTGTCAAAGATTGAACAAAGAACTTCATGAATACATCCTCATGAGGAAACTCAAATTCTTCAATGATATTTTTTACATTAACTGAATGTTGTTCTGCTGAATCAGTTCCATTTCTTGAGAATTTGGGGATTTTTGATCTTAAATCATTAGTGATATGATTTGGATAACCAACAATGCCAGTGAAATCCAATTGCCTATATCTTTCAATGATCATAAGTCATCTGCCACCCTGGTTGTTATTTTGATTCTTAACATTTCCTTTGTTGAGTCCACCATTTCTGCCATAATTACCATTGTTCCCATTGTTTCCACCACCATTATTATTTTCATTATTTCCATGATTACCTCCATTGCCATTATTGTTGTTTCTACCTCCACCATTACCATTTCCATAATTGTCATCATTATTTCCATATTTCCATTGTTTTGGTTTCTGTCATACCTATTACTTCCTCTATTATTATTTATAACATTACCTCTATTTGTGTTATTCCAATTTCCATCATTTTCCTCATTTCCATTTCTTCCTCCATTATCTTGGTTGTTTCTATTCCTTTCTTCACTTTGATCCCTATGCACATCCCTCCATCTTCTGCTTCCATTTAATAATGGGTTATCAAAGGTTATAAAAGGATTCTCTATTATTCTCATATGAGGGGGACTATATTTAGGTATCACTGGCCTACCTCCCTCACTATTTTCTATCCCTCCTGACTTAGGGGTTTGAATTGTATCTCTAGTTTTTGCAATACCCAATCTGGCTGTCTCCTAAAAGCTTTTTCCGTTTTGGATTCATCTTCATTCAAGACTACCATTTTAAGGATAATTTCATCTAGTTGCTTATCCTCCTTAGTCAAGATTTCATCATGGTCACCATTATTATCTTTTGCATTTAAGGCATAAAATGGATTTTCCTCCAGATTTTCAGACTTATCACCAGATGAAGAACCATCCTCTCTGCTAGGAAAATTTTATCACCCCAGGATGCCATACTTGTTGTTGATTTCTTTTCTTTATATCTTTTCTTGGGAACCAACTCAACAAGATTATCCTTCCCTTTATGCAAAGACCTTCTCCTCTGCATCAACTTTATTGATAAATGTCTAGGGGTTTCTCTTATTTTCTCAAAATACCAACTTTTATTCATTTATTGAAATGTAGATTTGCCACCTCCTAAGAGGAAATATTACCAACTTAACTGATCTTTTGGGATCCTCCCTCTAGTAGAGTTTGAAATAAACTACCAAATATTTTGAAAACTTAGTATGACAACTCCCCAACAGAGTTGCCAATTTGTTGTGTGACTCGGATGGGGAAAACAAAACTTATCAACTCTTCAATGAAAAACCACCAGATCTTCTAGGTGAATGTGAAACTATGTATGACAACTCCCCAGTAGAGTCACCAATTTGTTGGTTCCCAAAACCACATATTGGAAAACCAAAAGACTTGCCAAATCCTCGAGTAGTCCAATCAGCCTTGGCCAATGAACAGGGATAGTCAAAGACCAAATCCCTCTTCACTTGAGGCTCCACTGAACCTAGTTGGGTGTACCTCTTCCTCTCAAGCACAAAAGAGGTTATTTATAGTGGACTTAAACCTTTTAGCAATTTTACACTGGTTATTTGTACCTCTTCCTTTTTTCAAGTGTGCTTTAACTAAATGTTTCAAAAAGAAATGATTGTGAATGTATATTGAAAATGAGATTGCTTTCAGGACTTAAATGAAATCAGCATAGATCAGTTCATATAGGATTTGGGAAGAACATTTCTCTATCAAGGACCTTGAATGCATATAGATCAAAACCTTAAAAGATCAATAATAGACCGGTGCCTCTATCCAGGGATATATATGACACTTTAGGACAAAATATCTTTTCAGCTCAAGAGACAATTTCTCATCAACTATGAAGGTTCAATACGTGTTACACAAACAATAAGAACTCAATCTTTCACTTAATGCAATGACATGTGATTCACATCATAACAAATCTATAAATAGATTTATCAAGAGCACAAAGATAATCATGAACACAAAAGTGTACACAATATTTGGAAAAAAGAAATAGCGAACCTTGTATATTAATCTTCAAGAAATAAATCATACATAATCTGCACTTGTAGATACTCCATTACAGATTTCTTGCACAAAATGATACTTCTTCTTCCTATAGACTTCTCTAATACAAAATGATATTCAATCCTTACAACAGGCTCTTGTTCTTATGACTCTCTTCCTTTTACATATAAGAATGACTCCATATAAGTATGTCAATCAAAAGACATATATGAAAGGACACACCCTTTAATTTAGAGAAGAGAAATCTATAGATAGTTACATTCCAAAGGACGCACCCTTTGGTTTAATAATTAATTATAAATGAGAATCCTTAAAAATACTAAATGATACTTAAATAATCTATCTTTTATTCTCCGCCTTGATAAAATTCCTCAGCAAATATCCATCATCTTCTCATTATCTCCTACACACAAGATAAGCCAATCAAATTCCTTGATTTGAAAATTAAACATATTCCACCTTAACTTTTAGTTTGGAAGTCAATAATCTTCATATAAGTACTAGTTTAAAATAATTCAATAAAACCAAAGTATTTTCTTTCTTTTAAGAAAATAATGTGCAAATATAACATTCATTGACATAAGATAATAATTTACCCTAAAAAGATTGTCATATAAAATAAAAGAAAATACTTCCCTTTATAATGATATTCATGAATCAGTATTATTCTTTTGGCCATACTTCCTCCCTCGGTGAGCTGTTCACAGGTCTTATCGATTATGTAGTTTCATTGATACTTTTTATTTTATCGGTGGGACCACTTCTGATTTCTTCGATGTGCTTTATGTCAATGAAACTGATGCTTTCAGTGATTCCTTGTAGATATCTAACACGTCCAAGGTTTGTTCGATAAGTCACTTTATGAATTTGATGATGTGTCATCTAACTACCAGCTCATCACCGTCGGACCCACCATTTCACTTTGTTTCTCTTTGTCGCTAATTCACAATAGATATTGATCGTGCAACTTTCAATCGTGAAATAGCGATATCCATTGGATCTTTCATGATCTGCTCACTCTTTACCCCATTCTTTACTAAGCATTCTTTGTCGCTAATCTGCAATGAATAACCATCATGCACTTTCCTATTGCAGTATAACAACAACCATCAATCTCCCTCGGACCTGCCAACTCGTTATCTCATCTTTTTGTTTATGTGCCCTACCATGTGTTACTTCTGAATTGGTTTGTGAGTCCATCTGAGCACCACTTCATTCGCCACTTCAGCACCGCTGGACCCACCACTAACATTGGCTCTTCTTTGTCACTAATCCATGATAGATATTGATCGTGCAACTTTCCATAGCGGAATAGAGACAACTGTTGGATCTCTTTCAACTTGCTCACTCTTTATCTATCCGTCCATCTATGCCATGTGTCACCCTCTGGATTGCTCGTGAATCCACCTATTTGCCACCTAGACCTGCCAACTCATTAGTCACTATGTCGTGGGGGATAACTAGTGATCATCTTCATCTTGCGGTATAGCGATGACCATTGATCCACCTTCAACTTGCTCGATTGTTAACTCACCTTTTCTGCATGTGCTTTGTCATTGATCCACGATAGGTATCTTTCATGCACTTTCCCATTGCGGTATAGTGACCACCATTGGATCATCCACCCGACCATCAGATCTACCTGACTTGCTTGATATTTATCCTCCATCCTCTCTAGCCTATCATAAAACTTTGGTTGCCTTGAGATGTGTGTCCGCATGCATGGGGTCCACTGGGTTCAGTCTTCTTCACGCCAAAAGCCATTTGTCTTTCAACAGTTATCATGCGAGTCACTTTGGACTTAAACATTAAAAGAGCCTATCCCACAAACAATGTGGGATAAAGGCTTTCCCTCTTTTGGAAAGCTCCATTTTCTTCAGTAATGCTCCTACAAAATGATTTACTAATATCCGACTGGAAAGATCCGAATTTAGAATTGCATATTATAAATTTGGATAAGTTGTATTTAGATTTGCCTTTAGAAAACATATCAAATAACCTCATATGAATCCAAAATTTGAAACGTAGGTCCTTAGATATACATGAAATACAAAGGAATAATTAATTTGACCTGATAGTGTTGAGATTAAAAAGAATTATGGTTTGAAAAGGTATACCTGGCTTGATTCCAGAATTTGTGAAACATATACATACCTCGAGTTGACCTCTTGATGGATGCATCAGACCTGGTCTCTAAAAGTTAGAATTGAACAACCCTACTTGATTATAGATGTTACACATGATTGAACATAGAAATCTTCCTTTTGGCATGAATCTGGAACTCTAAAATTTGAAAATTTTAGGGTTCCAACAGTTCCCTTTCCTTTGATCCTACATGACTTGTTGTCTCCAAATCTGACTAATCCGCCATCAAATTCTTGTAGTGATAGAAATTTTCTCTTGTCACCAGTCATGTTGTGTGAGAATCCACTGTCTATAACCCATTCATCCTTTTCTTCAATTTTAGTAGCTAAAGCCTTTTCCTCAGTATGAGTTGTTTCAATGACTGGTTCCACAGAATCATCATTGATAGCAATAAAAACCTAGCCCTTACCAGAGGAAGCTTCATTACTGGTTCCACTTATAGGTTCATCATCATCATCATCATCATCAGTAATACCAAAATCATCATCACCAACATAATAGCATGATTTATCCTTATTCCTTCTGAATCTAGGTCTGTTATGATATTTCAAATTAGGATTATAACTCTTCACAAATATTTCATGATTCCTAGCAGCTCTTTCAAGGCATCTAGAAGTAAAATGACAAATCTTATTGCATGAAAAACATTTAAAAGGGAATTTTCCTTCATACTTACTTCCAGCTGGTCCTTTAGGAATTCTTCTAGCAATCAGGGCTTCCAGCTCTTCAAGTTCTCTTTTTTCTCTTTCAATGTCCTCCATATCTTTATCATACATCTCCTTCCAATATATCTTCTGCTTACTGGAGGCAGATGCTTTAAATGCAGTCTTAGTTTTAGTAGCACTCTGATCTCCAAGTTCCTCAAGCTCAAAAGTAGTCAATTTCCCAAGAAGTGTATCTCTGGTAACAGGGGTACTTGACATTTTCCAGAGTTAATTGATTGTAGTATCCTTCATATTATATGCCAGAGGTAGAACTCTCAAAACCTTTGACACTATCTCATCCTCACTAACCAATCTGCCATAACATTTGATTCCCATAAACAATCTCATTAATCTATCCATAAAAGAACGTATCTTCTCATCTTCTTCCATATTCAAAGTTTCATACCTTACCCAAAAACCTTCAAGTTTTGCAATTTTCATAGTTAGTTCACCTTCATAAAGAGTTTCAAGATTTGTCTAGATCAGCTTTGCACTTTCCCACACTATGACATTCAATAGATTTTCATCAGATAGGATGCTTAACAATGCTTCTTATGCTCTGACATCATTTTCAGCCTTCTTCTATTCATCAACAAGTGTCAATGTTCCAAAATTAAGATCATGAGGCATATACCCTTTCTCCACTATCTCCCAAACTTTAGCTCCAAGGCATCTGAGGTCACTATTCATTTGCTCTTTCCATATTTTGTAATTTATACCATCAAATATGGGACTCTCCTTCTGATAGGGATTGAATCTAGAACTAGATGCAGTTGCCATAGGATCTCCTCAAGCGGTTAAACTTCTGCAAAGAGGATCTCACTCTGATACCAATTGTTAGACAGATATGATACTAGGAGTATACTAAGAGGGGGGGAGTGAATCAACTATCAAAAATTAGAAATTATGCATATTAAAACCATTAAAATGAAGCATAAAGAAACCAACACAATGAAGGATAGAAAATGAAAGCACAATACACACAACACCAATATTTTGATGTGGAAAACTCGGTAAAAGGAAAAAACACGGTGGAAAACCCTACCCACAATCAGATGAATACTCTGCAATTGTATTGTGAACAATTACAATGGGGTTTGCACTTGTAGAAAGGCCAACATCCTAGAGTGCACTGCTCATCACAAAGAGAAGTCTCACTGACTTACAAAAACATCAGACTACAATCTGAAAAGAATGAACTATGAAATTAGCATCTCCTAATGCTTGATACAATTTCGGTTAAGCACATATGTCTTCCCTAAAATACAAAAAACTTCATCGAATGATATATCTCTTATTCTCACATAAACCTTCCTCTGATAATGTAGACATAACCATTGATCCCATCCATGTATCAATCCATATATAAATTACATGAGTAAGTCACCTATAAATGTAGATCATCAACCTTATTGACAAGGTCGGCTAAACCCTAAACCCATAAACCCATAATAACAAAAAAAACATTATACGGTATCACCAGACCAATATTATGATTTACATTACATAGCATGGACCTAAATCAAGTAACCAAAAAATTACATCCACCGAAAATTCCGCTAAGAACAAAATCCAACACGCTTCGCCACCCATTAGAAACCCTTAGTGAAGAAACACAGAAAGTCTAACCGGATCCAAATAGGACCACCATAATATCATGCCAGCCAAAGCAAAGTCACTAAACACTTAGAATATGATCAAGAAGAACCTTCAACATGAAAGAAACCTATTACATAATCTAAACCAAAATCATCTAACCAAAACACCAAATATCACATACCAATAAAGCTAACTGGTACTGAGAAATACCAACCAGGAACATAAGCGATAGTTACCAGAGCACCAAAACATGAACCAACAAAATATGGAAAACAAATAACCATCCAGAGTAAGAATCTAAAACTGATTCCAGAGAAGTGATCATACCGGATCAAAATCATAGCCAAAACCAAGATGATCACAAAGACTAACCATGATAGGTCCAACCGCGATAGCCTCCTCTAGTACAAAAACAACAATATATGACTAAATAAACTACCAAAAATTGTAGATAAATGAGTAAATTTGATCACGTGACCACTGGTAGTTTATTGCCAGTCATAAATCAATTTGGTCACGTGACCACTAGTTGTTTTGATTGATCAATTTGGTCATCGATTTGGTCATTGATTTGGTCATTAATTTGGTCATCAATTTCATCATTGATTTAGCATATATTTAGTCACTAATTTAGGCATATATTTAGTCACTAATTTAGTCATATATTTAATCATTAATTTAGTCATTGATTGTTGTTATTTGGTCATTTATTTAGTCATGATAGTCACTAATTTAGTCATCAACTTTGAAAACTCATCTTGCAAATAAACTGATTATTTTTTCAGAAGCAAGAAGTTATGAACCACAAGTCAAACCTAATTGGTGGAATGACAATCATTTTTGCAATTATCATCTAAATAAAGGACATCAAATTAATGATTGTCAAAGATTGAAGCACCTTATCCAAGATTTAATCGATAATGGAACTATCACAGTGGATAGTCATAAGACAAACGAATCACATCTAGCCTTCAAAACTCCACTTCCAAATTATGAAAAAGGTGAACAATATAAATCAAAAGATAACAAAGGCAAAGCCAAAGTGAACTGCACTTATACATATGATGATGTGGTAAATGTCATCATCATTAAAGGTAACATGCCTTCATAACCAATCAACGTCATTACAAGAAGCAAAGTGAAGGTTACATTTCTAGGTATAACAAATGAATCACCATCCACTTTATGACAATATAACTTAGTGGAACAATTGCAAATAATACCCGCTCAAATATCAACTTTAGAGCTTCTCAAAGTTTCACCTATGCATAAGGAAATTTTGGAAAAATTTGTAACGAAAATAACAATTTCAAAAGACCTGGATGTAGATCAGTTCCAAAACATGGTGGGACACCTTATAGCCCCTCATTGCTTATTATTTTATGAAATGATGACGCATCCTTGCAACATCCTCACAACTCTCCCTTACATGTTTAAGTCACCATTCATAAAACTCGTTTCAAATGCGTACTCATATATGGTGGAGTTGGCTTAAACATTTGTGCATTAAGTTTAAAAAAGGCTTTGGGATATTCAGAAAATACTATAGATGCAAAGAAGAAAATAACCATTAAGGCTTATGATGAATAAGAGCATTCTTCTAAAGGAATTGTGGTGTTACCAATCAAAATAGGACCTATGGAAAGGAATAAATTATGTCAGGTTTTAGATTTGAATCTCTTTTATAACATTCTTTTGGGAAGACCATGGATTCACAACATGCAAGCAGTTCCTTCTACATGTTACCAATGTGTAAAGTTTACTCATGAGAGACAAGAAGTCATTATAATTGCAGACTCCAGCCAATATTGCAATAATTTGAAGCCAACACAAGATACAAGAGTTCTGCATAATAGAGAATCAGTATATCCTACCAAAGAAATTGAAGAAAAATTATGGGAAACCTTTAAGAAAAAGCTCAAATTAAATGATGAAGGAATGGGGAAATATTCTTTACATAACTTGCCACTTTTACCTAAATCATATGGAAATCCTACAAACGTTCAACCAAAGATCTCATAAAAATCAAAAGAAATGTTTAATGGAGCATTTGTTAGAGCTGGAACACTTGCAGAAGAAATTGAAGACAAGGAGCAGAAGAAACTGAAGACAAGGACATTCTTGGTTGGTTGTACAAAGATCAAAATGAAACTATAGCAACAACTGCAGAAGTCAATATTCCCATAGAGCAATATGGCAATGGTTATAAGATCATGCAAAACATGGAATATGAAAGAAAAGGACCAATTGGTAAGTGACAAGAAGGTATTTCATAACCTATTTGTCCTCACTCATAATCTAAATAAGATAAATTAGGACTTGGATATCCAAAATCAAATCAAAGGAAACATAATTATCGAAAACCAAAGTGGAGAAAGAAATAAGTCCCTAAAGAAGATCCATGGCAAGAAAAGATACACCAAGCAGCAAAAATATGAGAAACATCAGGAAGAAATTGCAATCAAAAGAGAAGAAGAATCTTGTAAACAAGTTCAAAGAATATGAGCAGGTGCTAAATCTGTGCAAGATATTCTAGAAGCAGTGAAAGAAGAGATGGCTAAAATCAGAGAACTATTTGCACCATACAATATTCCTGTATGGTATAGTGGTGTAATCCTAGACAACGGTTCAGAGAAAAATTCAAATGACTATGAATAGGGTCCAGATCTATCATCTAGTGTATCAAGTGAAGAAAAGAATGAAGAGAAAGAAGCTATCACAAATGAAGACTTCTTTTACAAAACAAAGGATAGATTTAGAAAGAAGACAAGAAGAACTTAGAATTCAGAGAAAAGAGGCATATACAAGACAACAAAAGAAAGAGGATGAAAAAGAACAAGAAGTAACACCATAAGAAACACAAACAGTTATTGATCAAGTATCAAGAAATATCAGATTTCTATCAAATGATGAGCACGACGTACCAAGGTATGGAAGAACTAATAGATAGTCAAGCAGGATTGACTATTAGTCCAGAAGAAGCTGAGTTCAAGAGAAGATAGAAGATAGCAAAAGAATCCTCTATATCATGTGCACAAGTATGTCAACTTCAAAATACAATGAATCTATTAAAATCAATCAAGAAGGAACTTGCAGTGTTAAAGATGTTTGTGTTGATCATTTGAGGGACAAACGTCAAATGAAGAGTCACTTGAGTGTGAACCACAAAATACCAATACTAATTTTGCTAGAATTGATTGGAGAACACTTGGGAGAGACTATCCTCAAAAGCATTCTATCTATGACATTACCTACTCTACACCAAATTATGACTATTATGTGATGAACCTTGAAGCACCTAACAATGATAATGACTATGACTTACCCCTTCTTCATCCAAAACTAATTGATTGGGATAACCTAGAAAACACTGAATTGGATGTCTTTTCCAATGACCATGACTTAGTTGTGTATCTTAATGTTGTCAAACACATAACACCTAAGATACATTTCATTGCAAAATCAAGTAATGTTTCTTACAGTTAGGAGAATGCCAAACTTTCCAATTGCAAAATTGAAATAAAACAAGGAAAAAGACCTAGTGCTGAAAAACCATTTCATGCAAACACCAGATCAATCAAAAGGAAAAATAAAGGATGTATATGATGGTGAAAACCTCTTTGAGGCACCAAAAGATGGAAAATTTGACATCCTCCCTGCATATTTCAAGAGAGATCTTCTATTCTAATAGAGCCAATAGAAGCAATAAACATTGGCACACCAAAGGATCCCAAGATACTTCATCCTGTTACATCATTATCAGATGAAGAGAGGAAAGAATACATAGAATTATTCAGACAAAGACAGAAAGAATTTTCTTGGTCCTATGCGGACATGCCAGGACTTGATCCTGATCTTATCATGGATCATCTCAATGTAGATCTAAAAGAAAAGCTAGTTACACAAAAGCTAAGGAAAATGCATCCACACATTGCTCTTCTTGTAAAAGCTAAGCTAAAGAAACTATTGGATGTGGGTTTCATAAGACCTATTGCCTATCCAGAATGGGTTTCAAGCATTGTGCCAGTGTCAAAGCCAGATAAAAGAATAAGAGTCTACACCAATTTCACAGATTTGAACAGGGCATGTCCAAAGATGATTTTCCACTACCCAACATTGATATAATTGTGGACATATCAGTAGGAAATGAGATGATTTCATTAATGGATGGATTCTTAGGATAGAATCAAATAAGAATTTCCCTTGAAGATGAATAAAAGACAACATTCACCTATGCATGGGGTACTTACTGCTAGAATGTTTGCCATTTGGGCTTAAGAATGCAAGAGAAACTCATCAAAGAGACATAACAACAATTTTTCATGATATGATGCATACATTTATGGAAGATTATGTAGATGATATACTTGCAAAATCTCATACAAGGAAAGAACATTTGAACATCTTTGGCAAGATCTTTGACAGGCTTTAACAATATCAGTTAAGATTAAATCCAAAGAAATGTGCATTTGGAGTAACCTCTGGAAAACTTCCTGGGTACATTATATCAGCTCATGGAATTGAAGTAGATCCAGAAAAGGTCAAAGCTATCATGGAAATGGAGTTACCTAGGAACATAAGTCAATTGTGTTCTCTATAAGGGAGATTGCAATCAATCAGAAGATTTGTCTCTCAATTAGTAGATAGATTCCATCCATTCACTCATCATTTACATAAGAATGTTCCATTCAAATGGGCTCAAAAGTGTGAAGAGGCTTTTATGCAAATCAAAGAATATCTCATGAATCCTCCAGTACTTGTATCACCAATCAAAGGGAAACCATTGTTACTTTATATCTCAGTGACAAATATATCATTAGGAGCTCTTTTAGCATAGCATGATGAAGAAGGTAAAGAAAGAGCAATCTATTACATTAGTAAAATACTTGTTGGCTATGAATTGAACTATACATCAATAGAGAAGACATGCCTAGCAGTTGCATTTGCAACTAAAAAACTATGACATTATATGCTGACTCATTTTGTGACACTGATAGCAAAAAAAGATCCACTAAAGTATTTGCAACTAAGAAACTGCGACATTATATGCTAACTCATTCTGTGAACAAGTCAACTTTGACAGGCAAACTGGCAAAATGGGTTATGGTACTAAGTGAGTTTGATATAGAATATGTTGACCAAAAAGATATCAAAGGACAGGTCATTGTTGATCAATTAACTAAAGAACCTTTACAAGATGACATACCATTGCACATTGAATTTCCTGATGCAGACATTCTGACAATAAGTACAAAATTTTGGGAGTTGTACTTTTATGGTTCCTATAAACAATATGGATTAGGCACAAGAATTTTGTTCATCACACCTCAAGGATACACAATTCCAAAATCATATAGACTGTGGTTTCCATGCACAAACAATACTATAGAATATGAAACATTAACTATTGGGCTCAAAATGGCTATTGAATGGAATATCAAGGAATTACATGTCTATGGTGATTCACAGCTTATCACCAACCAAATAAATGATGATTATCAAACTAAGGATGACAAGCTCATGCCCTACAAACAATTGGTAGAAGAGTTTAAAGAACACTTTGAAGAAGTATCATTCACTCAGATCCCAAGAAATGAGAATAAAGCAGCAGATGCAATGGCTACAATAGCATCTCTCTTGCAAAATTAGGAGAATCAACAACATTATGAATTCCTGGTGGAAGATATCTTAACCCCTACCATTCAATCCTAGCATACCCACATGATTTGCCATATATCTAGAACCGATCAATCCTTATATGACCACACTTATCAATACTTAAAAGAGAATATCCTTCCTCCTGACGTATCCTACAATCAGAGAAGAAATTTTATCCGTCAATCATCCCACTATACTATTATTACTAATACCTTATATAGGTGAGGTCTAGATAGCACTTTATTAAGATGTCTCAAACAAGAGGAATCTGAGAAAGTTCTTAACAAAGTTCATGCAGGTATTTGTGGCACACAGTCAAGTGGATTAACACTGGCTAAGAAACTTCTTCGTATGGGTTACTATTGGCCTACTATGGAGAGAGATTCATTCACATATGCCAAGAAATGCAAACAATGCCAAATCCATGGGAATCTCATCAACACACCAGCACAAGAATTGCATCCTATGGCAGGATCATGGCCATTTTCTCAATGGGGCCTTG